>NC_041388.1:371901775-371938089 GCF_002162155.2 Triticum dicoccoides | reverse complement strand
CTAGCACACAAGAGACAATTGCCTAGCCGTGTGCGGTGCCCCCTCCACCGTTTACACCCCTAGTCATATTTTCGTAGTGCTTAGGTGAAGCCCGTCGGAGATCACTTCACCATCACCGTCACCACACCATCGTGCTGCTGGACCTTATCTACTACCTCGCCGTCTTGCTGGATCAAGAAAGCGGAGGACGTCACTGAGCTGAACGTGTGTAGAAGGCGAAGGTGCCGTACATTCGGTACTTGATCGGTTGGGGCGCGAAGAAGTTTGACTACATCAACCGTGTTGTTAAACGCTTCCACTTATGGTCTACGAGGGTACGTAGACACACTCTCCCCCTCGTTGCTATGCATCCCCATGAATAGATCATTGCATGTGCATAAAAAAGTTTTGTTTTTCATGCTACGTTTCCCAACAGTGACCACGCTGACGGGTGCCGCAACCACGGTGGCAAATTACTGGAACCATGGCGGAGGATGCTAGAACCGGCGGAGCCCGGTGCTGCGACGAGGCAGCAAATTTTGGTGTGGCTAAGTTTTATGCTGGAACCAGGCATCCGCGGTGCTACAACCAGCCATGGAAATTGCTGCAACCGGCAGAGCCTGATGCTGCGTCGAGGTGGCGATTTTTTTGTTGCGGTGAAGTTTTTGCTAGAACTTGGCATTAGTGGTAACCAACCATGGAATTTGTTGGAACCAACTTTCTTCCTCGACGACAGCCATGGCGTTTTCTCCGTTTTTTGCTACAATAGGAGGGTTCAAAGCTGCAACTCGTGTTGCGCAGAGCTGGTGCTGAACGGGGAAGGTAACCACGGCGACGGCCGCCTAATGTCGACAAGGGAGCTGAGCTGCAAGCGAGGGGCGACGGCGGAGCTGCATCTGCTGGCGCGGGAGCTATAGCTTTTTTTCGAGAGAGCTCATGCCATGAGGTGATGCGGTCGTTGGGGTGAGCCGGTGATGGTGCCGAAGGTCCTCTCGTTGGATGGCTGTGCAGCAGATGCATGCCGCGTGCCGATGGAAGGCGGAGGTTGATTGCATATCGCGTTCTAGACGAAGAGGATAGATCGGATGGCTGATTTTGCATCAACCGGACGGTGCACGTGGGACCGGCCGAAAGTTTGAGCCGGTCAACCGGCCCCTATCACCCACCTAATGAAAATGACTAGTAGTTTAACTGGTTTCAAAAATAAAAATGGCACTTATTATTTCAACTGCAATTCTGGAATTGCACGCACCAACCCATTTGTGGAAATAAAACAACAAATCACGATTTCATGTGGCTGGAGCTGGTAGGTAACCAAAACGACACGCGTGGGTACTAAGCGGCGGCGCCCAGCTGGCTGCCGGCGACGTCGATGACGAAGCGGTATCTCACGTCGTTCCTCTCCAGCCGCTCGACCGCCGTGTTGACGTAGTCCATCTTGACGACCTCGACGTCGGCGGTGATGCCGTGCTTCCCCGCGAAGTCGAGCATCGCCTGACAGCTGCCGATGCTGCCCACGAGGTTCCCGGCCACGCGCTTGCCGCCGCCGATGATGGCGTAGGCCGGAAGCTCCAGCGGCGTGCTGGGCGCGCCCACCACCACCAGCTGCCCCCTCGGCTTTAGCAGCTCCAGCAGCGGCACGATCGGGTGCCCCGCCGACACCGTGTCGATGATGCCGTCCATCGTGCCGGCCGCCGCCTGCACCCGAAAATTTACGCGCGTCAATGGCTCCCGACCTCCCGTCCCGTGCCAAGAATCATGCGTCACACGCACGAAAGGTCGATTAATGGAGGGAAGCAACTGAAACAAAGCCTAACCTTCATTTGCTCGGGGTCCTGGCTGACCAAGAACGCGTCGGCGCCGAGCCGCTCGACGGCCTCCTCGCGCTTCCTCGGCGACGAGCTGATCACGGTGACGGTCATCCCGAAGGCCTTGCCGAACTTGACGGCCATGTGGCCGAGGCCCCCGAGGCCGACCACGCCCAGGTGCTTCCCCGGCGCGTTGAGGCCGAACTCCATCATGGGGCTGTACACCGTGACGCCGGCGCAGAGCAGCGGCGCCGCCCCGTCCAGCGGCAGGCCCTCCGGGACGCGGACGACGTAGCCCTGGTCGACGACGAGGACGTCGGAGAACCCTCCCTGGGTGGTGGCGCCGTCGTAGTCCACGGCGTTGGAGGTGAGCACGAGCGTGGGGCAGTGGTTCTCGTGCCCGCTGCCGCAGCTCACGCAGGAGCGGCAGGAGTCGACGAAGTAGCCCACGCCCACCGTGTCCCCGGCCTTGAAGTTCTTGACGCCGGGGCCAGCGTCGGTGACGACGCCAACAATCTCATGCCTGCGCCGCATGATTCCATCGTTAGTTCGTACTAGAAATTTGGAGGCAAATTGTGGGATGGTGTTTGGCAAGGTTCACGTTCACCCACCCGGGGACGACGGGGTAGAGGGCGTTTCCCCACTCGTTCTTGGCGATGTGGAGGTCGGTGTGGCAGATCCCGCAGAAGAGCACCTTGATGGTGACATCGTCGTCCTTCAGAGCCCTACTATCATGCATCACGTAGGGGAGTTCGTCAGATCGGCGCAAGAAGCAGAGGGGCATGATAGGGACTGGACTGGAATACTGGACAGAGGAAGACGACCTTCGTGAGAAGCTGTAGGGGGAGAGGACACCGGACGGGTCCTTCGCGGCCCAACCGGTCGCAGGCGTGCCTTTCGCCATTGATGACTGCTTGCTCTGCTTCTTCGGTCCTGGCACTTCGATTTCCTGCTCAAAAATATCCGGATGACACTGCCAGGCCACGAGGTTGGGGATAAATAGGCGAGCTGACGAGTTGGATCGAACGTCAGACACTACGTGTGTAGGGCATGGACGTCAGCTACTATGTACTCCAGCTACAGCGGTGCGGTATCAAACGGGAAACACATGCTCACATAGTCTACTCCAAGTCCAAGTCCCAACCCTACCTTCGCCGCAGGCACCGGGAAGGTGGGCTCGTGCCGCTCAACTGTAAACCTACTCATCAATAATTAAGCGGTCCATTCGATGTGGGGTCAATGATCGTCGGCTGGCATTTCAAAAGAAAAAGAAATGATCGTCGGCCGCCGAATGATTCGACATGTCGCGTGATAACGGACGATCCAGCGAAGACGAACCCTACCTAGTACCTACCACAACTATTGGCTAACAACCCGATTCATGAGAAGAGAAAGAATATCTAAATTCATGGGTATTCCAACTGATTGTTCCTGCGACTCGTTACCTAAACAGGGATGATTCAGAATCTTGCCACATGATCAGTGGAGCTTGGGAAGTACCTATCGGTCGACTTGATTGTATTATCCTATCTATCGGTGATCTTATTATATACAGTCGCTCTGAAGCTTTTTTTTTCTTGAATTGTATCAATAAGAGCAACTCCAACGGGCCGACCCAAACGGATGGCGTTTTTGTCCATCTTTTGTCCATTTGGTCGGCAGCCCGTCCGCCTTCCGCCCCCTTTTAGTTTTGGGTCGGCAGTGCGCCCAACGGGCCGACCCATTTCATAACCGCACACATTTTAGATCATGGCGTCGCCCTGGTTTTGGCGCTCCAGCGCACGGGAAAGGTTCGCGCGCGCGGGGGAAAGCGGCCTAGCGCGCGCTGGTTTTGGCGCTCCAGCGCACGAGAAAGATTCGTGCTCGCGCCGCGGCCAGCGCTCATTATAAAGAAGGCGCTCCCTCCACACTCTGTTCGTCGCCCACTCTCACCGCCTCTGCGCCACCATGTCGATCCGCCGCCTGGGCGCTTCGGATTTCCGCGGAGTCCGCGAGCGCCGCTCCGGCGCCTTCTCCTCCGAGATTTGGTTTCGCGAGAAACATCTCATCCTTAGCACCTTCGACACTGCAGAGGAGGCGGCCCGCGCGCACGACGCGGCGGCGTGGCGCCTCCTGAGGCCTCGTCGGGATATGAACTTTTCGAACGTGTCGAGCCAGCGGGCGCAGGATCTGGCGCCTCTCCCGCGGCTTTTCACCGACGAGGATCGTCGTGTCCACCGAAGGCGGCAGCGTCGCCTCGCCATCGCGGAGAAGGATGTGGAAGCCTTGGTGGTGTGGCGCGGAGGCTTCCCGCAGGACATCGTCGACGAGCGCCAGTTCTACAAGCCAAGGAGGTTGGAGAGGGACGCGAGCAGGAGGGAGCGAGCCGCCAATCGGGAGGACAAGCGTTCGCGGAAGCAGGCAGCTCAATTGAAACTAGAGCTACGAGAAACGGCGGGTTGGGACTTTGAAGACGAGGCGTATGCTGACGCCTACATTCAGACGTCGGAGGAGGACATTACCGAGTCGGAGTCAGAAAACGACGAGTAGTGGTCTTTTCTTTTATCTATGTACGCTAGAACTATCTATGTATCCATTTTTATCTGAAAAATGGCCGGCGGCGTCGGCGGCGTAGCAGGAGGGCGAGGGTGTGAATCCAATGTGCCATTGACCAGCGGGCCCGGTCAGGAAAGAGGGCGAGCGCGCGCGCATCCGTCTTATGTCCGCGCCGACGCAAATCAGGCTAAGAAATGGGCCGGGAATGGGTCGGCAGGCGGACGAAAGCGGACGCGTGTAAGTGCATCTAGTGCCCCTTAGTGATTTTGGTGTATTGAAGACTTATAGGTTAAGGGACTAATGCGTTTGTGAGTGTACACAGGTCTATAAGTCTATGAGGAGTTTGATATTTACAGAGAAAGTCGACCCCTAAAAATGAAATTCTTCGACTGAAGACTTTGAATCTCTGAAGACTTTCTGAAGACTTTGAAAGTGAAGAAATTGATGTGACCGTGAAGACTTGGTATTCATTCGAGGAACATAAAGCGTGAAGACTTTTGTTTTCGTAGTTTCATTTTCTCTTTCTTGAGTCATAGGAA
This sequence comes from Triticum dicoccoides, assembly GCF_002162155.2. Taxonomy (NCBI): domain Eukaryota; kingdom Viridiplantae; phylum Streptophyta; class Magnoliopsida; order Poales; family Poaceae; genus Triticum; species Triticum dicoccoides. The sequence continues at coordinate 371,933,228 of NC_041388.1, read as the reverse complement.
ACACCGTACTGTTAAAGGGGGTCGAGAAAATACTAAGGAAAAAATTCCATGTGATGCTCAACTCAAAATCCTACACCCACCAATCCATTCGAGTGAAGCCATTGGAAATCTCATACAGTTCAGTCAATTTCTTCAGTGACAGAGACGAAGTTCTTCTAGTCTCTGAGGAATTTGTTCTGACTGAGGAGTTAGGAATTCGTCAGTGCGGATTGCCTACACAGTGAGGAACATGATAGCCCTGAGGATTTTGCTACTCAAAATTCCGACCGTTGCTGTGCTATACGTCAGCTGTCCCAAAATATCTATCCCCCTAACGGTCATAGCATTGAAGGGCATTTATGTCTTATCATGTTGGGCTGCTCCCTAGCCTATAAATAGCCACCCCCTACAACCACTAGCTGGTTGGATGCTCCGAGAGAAACTGACACTTGTCATTTGAGAGCAACCCATCCTCCGAGGACTTCGAGCGAAAATCATCAAGTGAGGAAAAACCCAAATCCAAACACCTACAAACCCCAAGTGATTGAGCATCACTGAAGAGATTGATCCTGCATGGATCCGACACTTGTTACCTTTGAAGACTGTGCTTCTTCGAGACGGTTAGGCGTCATGGTCTAGAGCATCCAAGAGGAATTATGGATCGCCGAGTGACCAAGTTTGTGAAGGTTCAGAAGTCACCTGAAGACTTACCACGAGTGATTGGACGAGGTCTGTGTGATCTTAGCTCAAGGAGAATACAGTGAGTACTTGGTGTCCTGAGCTGCGTGTTCAGGACTGGGTGCCCGGGACTGTGTGTCCTCGAGTTTAAATACTCGGCCGCTCCTACCAGACGTACAATTGAGACAGCAGTTGGAACTGGTCTACCAAATCATTGTCTTCACCAAGCCTACTGGTTCTATTTCCTCAACTCTTTCATTTCCTTATAACTGTGTTGTGTGTTTGTCCATATCTGTGTTTGAAGACTTTGACTGAAGACTTTCTCAATTTCCTCAGTTCAATTTCTTTAGTCTATTTGTCTTCATCCTGTGTTATCCTGTGCTTTTCCTTCTTGTACTCTATGCCTGTCTTCATTTCATCATGATGACCATGCTTGTGTTCTGTTATGTTTACTTTTGAGTACTTATTTCGCTGCTAGTAGTTCTTCGCTAAGGAATTTCCTCACCGGCAAATTCCTCAGTGAAGAATTTCATAAAAATCGCCTATTCACCCCCCCTCTAGTCGATATAACGCACTTTCAATTGGTATCAGAGTAAGGTACTCCCTTGTTCGGTGTGATTTTGGTTTAACCGCCTGGAGTTTTAGTTATGTCGGCTGCATGTATGAAGAAAGTGACATGCCCCATCTTTGACGGTCACGAGTATCCCAAGTGGAAGGCCATGATGAAGAAGCGCCTCATGGCGATGAACAGCGAGCTGTGGACCGTCACTGAGATTGGTCTGACCGATCTGTGCAAGATGGCGAAAGCTGATTACATTCGCAAGTACACTCTTCTCAACCTCGCGACAAAGGATGTCATCTGCTCCTGTCTGTCTCAAAATCAGTTCAGGAATATCATGCATCTCGATCATGCGAAGCTCATCTCGGACCGTCTCTCTTAGGTCTATGAAGGTCATCGAACCTGTCATGCTCCTTGGTGAAAGGGCATTTCCCTACTTTATGTTTTGGATGATGATGACAACCCTTTGTTGGTCTAATCCTGTGCTAAATGTTTCAGGTTCTCGACGCTTAGGCTCACATCGAAAAGCTATTCTCTCTTGTAGGAAAAGATCGAAGACGGAGTCCCCTATGCTTTTTATCTCTTTGGTCGTAGGGAACCCGTACTATCAAGAGGAAATTCTCATTAGAAAGAACTAGGGGAATCTTTTCACGTACACCTTCATCACCCCTCATTTGTCTTCCTCAGGTGAGAGAGAGAGAGAGAGAGAGAGAGAGAGTTCTCCTTGTCTCTTCTCCTATCTATTCCCACTCACTGTTTCTGCCCAGCGGTTGTACCGCTCTCTGGAGCAGTTGTACCGCTGGGTCTTGTCGCTCACCAGCTTTGCTCGAGCGGTTGTACCGTTGCCTCCGGGCGGTGGTACCGCCACCATGCTCTGCAAAAGCTGGGACGGTGGCTCCGTCCATGCACCGCTCAAGTACCGCTCGCGCTTCTGTTTTAATGCGGTTCTTGGGCGGTAGTGGCCCGGTTGGTCCGGTTGTTCCTCGGTGACCGGTACCACCGCTGGTCCGAGCGGTTCTTCCGCTCGGAACTTAGCCGCCCAAGAGCGCAAGGCCATGCGGTTGTTCCGGCCAGGCACCACCCAAGTACCGGTCAAACTCCTATTTTGATGCGGTGGCTCTGCAGTTAGTCCGGTTATTTTTCTTAGCCGGTACTACCGCCCGCAGGTCCGGTTGTACCGCTTGGTAGGGTTTTTGCAGATACACCGTGAGTGCCGGTTGTACCGGGACGAGGACCGGTTGTACTGCTGCAGTGCAAAAAAACACAGTAACGGTTGGAATCTAGGGTTGCTATATAAGGGAGCTTCTCCCACCTACCACTCTCACCTTTGACCTCTCTTACTCCACCATTAATGCACTTCAAGCTCTCTTGCCCGATCTCTCTCTCTAGCCACTCAAACTTGTTGATTTGCTAGGGATTGAAGACGGAGACCTAGATCTACACTTCCACCAAAGGATAATTGCTTCCCCCATACTTTCTTGTGTGGATTTTGTTACTCTTGGGTGTTTGAGCATCCTAGACGGTTGAGGTCACCTCGGAGCCATATTCCATTGTGGTGAAGCTTCGTGGTTTCGTTGGGAGCCTCCAATTAAGTTGTGGAGAGAGCCCCAACCTTGTTTGTAAAGGTTCGGTCGCTGCCTTCAAGGGCACCAATAGTGGAATCACGGCATCTCGCATTGTGTGAGGGCGTGAGGAGAATACGGTGGCCCTAATGGCTTCTTGGGGAGCATTGTGCCTCCACACCGCTCCAACGGAGACGTACTTACCTTCAAAGGGAAGGAACTTCGGTAACACATCCTTGTCTCCACTCTTGGTTATCTCGTGCCTTTATTGTGCAAGCTTATTTGTGTCATATCTCTTGCTTGCTTGTGTTCCTATCCTTGTTGCATCATATAGGTTGCTCACCTAGTTGCATATCTAGACAACCTACTTTGGTGCAAAGTTTAAATTGTTAAAGAAAAGCTAAAAATTGTTAGTTTCCTATTCACCCCCCCCCTCTAGTCAACCATATCGATCCTTTCAATTGGTATCAGAGCCTCGTCTCTTTATTAAGGACTTTACCGTCTGAAGAGTATGGTTGATACCGTAGACGGTGTGGAGGAACACTCCGGTGTGAATCGGATCTCATCTATGGGCAATGGGGGAACCTCGGTCTCTCGTGAGGAGTTCAATGTGGCCTTGGAGACATTGAAAACCTCAATGACAACCGAGGTTGAAAGCATGTTTACTAAATACCTTGAAGGGCTTAAACTATCCACCGCACCGTTGAAAGTGGGTAATCCCACCGACAAGGTGACGGATGCTACCTCCGATAAGGGGGAAGCTAGTAGCGAAAAGGCTCCTTCTTCTAGTGGTAAGACTGGCACCGGCATCTTTGCTCATGTGGAACCACCACTTGTTTATGGTGGACCAGTTCCTTCCACTCATTTGAGTCACGCCGGTCCTCCCCCTAAGATTGTGAAAAATGAGGACTTTGATTCTTGGGTTTACTGCTTTAAACGTCATTTAAATCATGTGAACACTAATCTTTGGAGAATCATTGAAGAAGGTTTCTATCCGCATGATCCAAGCAACTTCACTCCTCGAGAAGCCATGGATAATCAATTCAATGAGAATGCCCTCTTCATCATTCAAGATGCAATTCCACCCGAAGATCTACCTCTTCTTCGGCCCTTCGCCTTGGCCAATGACGCATGGCTTTGTGTTGTCTCACTCTACCGGGGAAGCGCAAGCATTCAACACTCCAACTATGAAGTGGTGCAAGATGAGGCCGATGAGTTTGCAATGAAAGAAGATGAAGAACCTCATGAGCTTTATCGGAGAGTAACAAAACTCGCGGTCTCACTCCGAGATCACGGGAGCAAGGACATGGATGACAATTGGATCAAGCACAAATTCCTCAAGGCAATGATGCCCTACCACAAGGCCATGTCCTCCGTCATTCGTCAAAGGCCGGACTTCCACACTTTGACCTCAAGCGAAGTGTTGGATGAGTTTGTGGCCATGAACATTTTGGACAAGACCGCCGACAATGCGGTGCTTCATTCTCAAAGGGCAAAGAAGCCCAACCTTGCATTGAAGGCCGAGCTTTGCGTTGAAGAAGAAGAAGAGGAAGAAGAGGAGAGCAATCCCGAAGATACAAAGTATGCATATCATGAACACATGGCACTTGCTTCAAGGCAATTTTGGAGCAAGAAAAACTCAAGGCCAAACTTTAACAAAAACAACTCAAGTGGCCCGAAGAGCAAGCAACGTGTAAGGACTTGCTACAATTGTGGCAATGTGAGTCATTTTGTTGCGGAGTGCCCATATGAGAAGAGGGAAGACAATGGTGGCAAGCTCATCTGAAAGGACAAGGCCAAGTCGTTCCCCAACAAGAGCAACTTCACCAAGAAGACTCCCCCCAAGGCATTGGTGGTACAAGAAGAGTACAATGAGGATGATGACGATGATTGAGATGGTGAGTCGGTTGCCATGGCCTCTGTTGCCATTGCGACGACTCCACGGGTGTCACTCTTCGACTCACCCAATGAGAGCATCACCGCCAAGTGCCTCATGGCTAAAGCCACCAACAAGGTAACCTCCAACATCAAAACAACCATCATTAATCATCCTTCTTCGACGGATAGCATTGATGAACATGAGGGGGCTAATATGGAGGTGAATGAGTTTGATGCCTTTATGGGCAAACTTAAGGGTAAATCCAAGAAGCACTTTGTTGCTCTCTTGGAACAACTTGGTGACGCCAATGACATGATCGAGGCTCACGAAGATACCATCTCTAAGATGGAAGGACATAGTCGTGACTATGCCGATGAGATCTCGGATCTTTCCAATGCTCTTGAGGAAGAGTGTGGTCTTCGTTTGGCTCTTGAGGAGTCACACAACGTTGATCATGCTAAGTTAAAGAAAGATTGTGATCATGCTCTCATAGTGTCTCGTGTGCTAAAATCCGAGAAGGCTGAACTTGAGGTTGATCTTGCTAGACTCAAAGAGGAGTTTGATATACTTGACAAGGCTCACAAGGTCTTGAAGGGTGCTCATGCTAGCCTCAAAGAGTCTCATGATCAACTTCAAGTAAAGCTAACCAAGGAAAAAGCCACTTTTCCTCGTATGATGTTAATTGATAACGCAAATGCTACTAACCCGTGTTGTGAGCATGTGCATCTTGTTGAGGAGAACGCTAAGCTAAAGGTGCAACTTGAGAAAGGTCTTGCGTCTTGCATACAAGGGGAGAAGAACCTCAACGACCTTTTGACCAACCAAAAAGGAGTTGTGGCCAAGGAAGGCATTGGGTACGTGCCCGAGTCCAAGAACCAGAAGAAGAATGACAAGATCAAACGACCTCCTCCTCTCATGCAAACCTTTGTGAAGGAGGGAGAGAGTGATTCCAAGGAGAAGAAGAATAATGCAAAGGGTGGCGGTGTCAAAAAGGGCAATGCCACGTCTTCCATCAAAGCCGGCGACTTTAATCCTTCTTATGTGTTATGTCGTGATCGTGATGGGCATGTCTATGCCAAATTTGTTGGTTCTCCTCATGAGTACATCGAATGGTCTATTTGGGTTCCAAAGACCCTTGTTACTAACATCAAAGGACCCATTACAAAATGGGTACCTAAAACCAAGCATTGATCTCTTGCAGGCATTTGCTTCCGGTGGGGGATCATGGTTGCTCGATAGCGGAGCTACAAATCATATGACCAGAAGCAAGGACTTGTTGGTGGACGTGCACAAGATTCCATATATGCCCACCAATGTCGAGTCGGGTGATGCCTCATCTTCTAAGGTATTGGGACTTGGCAAGGTAGTCATCTCTCGTGATCTCACGATCGAGAAGGTCATGCTTGTTGAGTCCCTTGCATACAATTTACTTTCCGTTCGTCAACTTGCAATCATGGGCTTTGCCACTTTCTTTAATATTGATACCGTGGCCCTCTTGTGGAGCAAGACTCTTAAAGTAGCCTTTGTTGGGCATGTCGAGAATGGTCTATATGTGATTAACTTTTCGGAGCGACCCACTACGACCGCGACATGCCTAATGGCTAAAGTTGATGTGGGATGGCTTTGGCATCGCCATTTAGCCCATGTCAATATGAGATCTTTGCAAAGTCTTCTCAAGGGGGACCATGTCCGTGGACTAACGAATGTTAGCTTTGCTAAAGATCATGCTTGCAGTGCTTGTATCGAAGGAAAGCTACATGAGAAGGCTCACCCTCCCACGACTATGATTTACTCAAAGAGGCCTTTGGAGCTCCTTCACTTGGATCTCTTTGGGCCTCCATCCTTTGATAGTCTTGGGGGTAGGGAGTATTGCTTGGTGATTGTGGATGACTACTCAAGATACACTTGGGTGTATTTCTTCAAGAGGAAGAGCGAGACCCAACAAACCGTCATTGACTTTGCAAATGGAGCACAATGTCAACACAATGCAAAGATCTTGACAATAAGAAGTGACAACGGCACCGAGTTCAAGAACTACACCTTGGATGAGTTTCTTAGTGATGAGGGAATCAAGCATCAATATTCCGCACCTTACACCCCTCAACAAAACGGTGTTGCGGAGAGGAAGAACCGGACGTTGATGGATGCGGCAAGGACCATGATGGCGGAGTTCAAGTCTGCATACAACTTTTGGGCCGAAGCCATCAACACCACGTGTCATGCATCCAATCGGCTCTACCTCCGCAAGGTCTTGAACAAGACTCCATATGAGATACTCACCCGTAACAAGCCCAACCTCAAGTACTTTCAGGTGTTCGGGTGTAAGTGTTTCATTCTCAAGAAAGGTGTTCGGTTGTCTAAATTTGAGGCTGGAGCTTATGAGGGCATATTTGTTGGTTATGCTACAAACTCTCATGCTTACCGTGTCCTCAATAAATCCACGGGACTTATTGAGGAGACGTGTAACGTGGAGTTTGATGAGAATAACGGCTCCCAAGTGGAGCAAAGTGGCACTTGTGATGTAGGTGATGAAATTCCTCCTCAAGCCATAAGAAGAATGGGTGTTGGTTTTATCCTACCCATTAAGGAACCCCTTGTGGCCGAAGGAGAAGGACAATGCTCCACTCAAGTGGATCCATCGCCAACCCAAGGCCCACACGCTTCCGGAGAACAACATGAAGGCCCTCATCCTCAAGAACAAGACCAAGGGCAAGATCATGCTCAAGACGGTGGTGACACACCGAGTGATGCCCAAGGACAAGTTCTCTCCTCCGAGCAAGTTCAAGAACGAGAACAAGCTCAAGACGACACTCAAGATGATCAAGTGACCACTCCTCATCTCACCCTCGAGGAGGAATTGGAGCGTCGTGCCGCCAAGGTTGCTTCCAAGCTCTCCACCAAGGATCATCTCATGACGAATGTGCTTGGAAGCTTAAGAAAGGGGGTAAGCACTCGTAGGCAAGTAGAAAACTATTGTGAACATCACGCGTTTGTCTCTTGTGTCGAACCCCACAAGGTCTATGAGGCGCTCGAAGATCCGGATTGGCTCAATGCCATGCATGAAGAACTCAACAACTTCGAGCACAACAAAGTGTGGAGATTGGTGCCAAGACCGACGGGGAACCACAATATCATTGGAACCAAGTGGATATTTAAGAACAAGCAAGATGCCCATGGGATTATTATTCGCAACAAGGCTCGTTTGGTAGCACAAGGCTACTCCCAAGTCGAGGGTATTGACTACGGTGAAACCTTTGCTCCCGTTGCTCGTCTTGAATCCATTCGCATGTTGATTGCATATGCTTCTCATCATAACTTTAAGTTACAACAAATGGATGTGAAGAGTGCTTTTCTTAATGGTCCTATTAATGAATTGGTTTATGTCAAGCAACCCCCCGGGTTCGAGGATCCCTACTTTCCTGATCATGTGTATCAACTCGATAAGGCACTCTATGGCCTTAAACAAGCCCCACGTGCGTGGTATAACCACCTTACCGAGTTGTTACAAGACCGTGGTTTTGAAGTTGGGCTAATCGACCCCGCTCTTTTTACTAAGAAGGTCAAAGGGGAATTGTTTGTGTGCCAATTATATGTTGATGATATTATCTTTGGTTCCCCTAACAAAGCTTTCAATGAGGAATTTGCCGCTCTCATGACCTCAAAGTTCGAGATGTCTTCCATGGGAGAGTTGAAGTTCTTTCTAGGGTTCGAAGTGAAGCAAAGAAGAGAAGGAACCTTCATCAACCAAGCCAAATATACTCAAGACATGCTCAAGAGATTCAAGCTAAGTGACGTCAAGCCGTCTTCCACTCCAATGCCCACCAAGTGCCAACTTGACATAGATCCCAATGGTAAAGCGGTGGATCAAAAGGTATATCGCTCCATGATTGGATTCTTGCTTTACCTCTGTGCATCTAGACCAGATATCATGTTGAGTGTGGGAATTTGTGCACGGTTTCAAGCCGCACCTAAGGAAAGTCACCATGTGGCGGTCAAACGAATCTTTCGATATTTGGCTCATACCCCAAACTTTGGCTTATGGTACCCAAGAGGATCAAACTTCAAGCTTGTAGGGTATTCGGATTCCGATTGGGCGGGAGACAAAGTGGATAGGAAGTCCACTTCTGGAGGGTGCCAATTCCTTGGTTGCTCTCTGGTAAGTTGGTCTTCCAAAAAGCAAAGTTGTGTGTCTCTCTTGTCTAACGAAGCGGAGTATGTAGCGGCCGGTAGTTGTTCTGCACAACTCTTGTGGATGAGGCAAACTTTAAAGGATTACGGTGCCATTTGTGACAAAGTGCCTCTTTGGTGTCACAATGAAAGTGCCATCAAGATCTCTCTCAACCCGGTGCAACACTTCAAGACGAAGCATATTGAGATCCGGTATCACTTCATCCGGGATCATATTAGGCGAGGAGAGATCGAGCTCAACTATGTCAACACTCATGATAACCTTGCAGATATTATCACGAACCCTTGGATGAAGCAAGATTTCGCGAGTTAAGGCATGAGCTCAATATCATTGATTCGAGCAATGTTGCTTGAACCCATGCACACCCCACCATACTCAACTTGTTATCTCATTTAGATGCAGGCATAGACATAGGGGGAGTGTTGTTCTCTCGATGAACTCTCCCTCCCCCCCCATTATGCATAAATTGAACAACTCTTTCACATTAGCCATTTGTGATGGTACTTGTGCTTCAAAGACGAGTTTTGGTCATGGGCCCAAGGATAATTCTTCATGGCGCCATACCAATTGACTCATACATAGGGGGCTACGGCCTCCGCCCCCCTTTTTCGTGTTGTGCCTTGTGTCAGTTCTTCCTGTTCGTGCCTTAGTTTGTTTTCTTAGGCGCTAGGTGTTGGGGTCTCATTGCACAATCTTGTTCATGGCGTTGGTGATGGTGTTCGGGCGATACAACCGGGGTCACAGGCGGTTCAACCGCTGGTGCTCTCCAGGCGGTCTCCCAGAGGTGGCTGAGTGGTTCCCCCGCTCAACCACTGGGGTGCCCGTCTGACCGGTTCTACCGGTTGGCTACGGCGGTACTACCGCTGCCTCTTGGCGACGGAAGTACCACCCGTATCCACTGGCTCGTACCAGGCAGCGGTACAACCGCTCCCTTGAGCGGTACAACCGCCGCGCGACTTTGGGTCTATATATACCCCTCGGGGCTGGTGGGGGTTTCTTCCCTTCCCCAGCCCTTCCCATCTTGTGCCCTAGCCGCCGGCCGCCATTGCCTCTGCCCTGGAGTGCTTCTTGCGCTTCGGATCCGTGGGGTCTCCGTGGATCCTCTCCAAGGAGGCCTTCTCCTTCCCGATCTCTTCCCATGGATGCCGGTAATGCCCCTTGTTCTTTGTTCTTCGTTCTAGGGTTTGTTCCCTTTGCTCTAGGGCATTACTTGACATTCCGCGTTTATCGATTAAACTATTGGGTGGAAGAGATCACTTTTTGCCTCCTGCTTAGATTGCACGTCTTTGAAAGTATAATATGGCTAGTATGATTCATATTTCGCAGTTCAATCTAGTCTCTACCCGTAGTACCACTGTCCAGCGGTTCTACCGCCTCTGCAGGCGGTACAACCGCTGGAGCGGTACTACCGGTAGGAGAACCGGTTCAACCGGGTTATCTGCACCATGTAGCCCTGTTTCATTTTCTAAAGTTTGTGCAATATATCTTTTCTTCTTTGTGTGTGCAATCCTCTCATCTTTGCTGGGTCTCTTGTGTTCTCCTTGTGCGTGTGTTCAGGTGGCTCTAGTTCTCTCTCTGCTCCTCGCAAGACCAAGAAGAGGGCACGATGGACCTTGTGTCCGGTTGTGTCTGATGACGAAGAAGAGGTTGTGATTCCCACCAAGCCCACTCGCCGTGAAAAGTCTACCGCTGCAAAGCAACGTGTGGTACTGTTGTTGCATAGCTGGAAAGCCAAGGATTGGGAAGCCTACCACTCGAAGAATCCTGATGAGGTTCCCATAGCTCCTCGTTGGACCATCGTTCAGTTCCAGAACGAGATGCAAGTACGGATTGTACATGAACTCTTTGAGCACAACAAGAACAGGTATCCCAAGTAGCGGACCATTGATCTTGACCATTGGAGGAGCAACTTGGAGTATTTTGGTGAGGCATTGGCTCTCTGCGAGGAATTTGATCTTGTCAAGCTCATGTCAGTCAACTGTGACTTTGATGTTCATCTCATCCATCGGTTCTATGCCATGGTTCACTTTGGAGAAGATGACGCACGCACTCTCACTTTCATGTGTCGTGATGAGCTCTTTCAAGTTCCCTGGAGGGCTTTCTGCAATGCTATTGGGTATGATGATACCGGTCTGGAAGGAAGGGGTGGCATTCGTCCTCATGACCATCCTGAGTCCATGCCTAAGGAGAAGCTTGCCCCTCTATACATTCGGGGCCGTGGGATTATTGGAGAATCCAAGGATTTGGAGAAGGTCTATGACATCATGCACAGAGTGTTCCGTAATGTGCTCTTGCCCAAGGTGGGCAACCAAGATGAGATTCATGGCTATTTGGTTGACTTGATGGTTGCTATGAAGACCATGGTGGGGACTAGTGCAATGTTTGATGTGTCAAATTGGCTGTGGCATGAAATGTACAAGATAGTCATCTACCGTAAGGTCCCAATCTACGCTCCGTTTGTCATGTGCTTTCTGAACTCTGTGTGGGCTGTTCATCGTCCTGGAGAGCTCCTCACTTCTCCAGACAATCTCACTGTTCATGAGGTCAAGCTTCTTAAGAAGAAGAAGCACGCCGAGCCCCGCTTCTCTGCCAATGCTCCTGAGGATGTCTATGCCACTTCTGACGATGAGGACTTTGAGATGGAGCCCGGGACCAAGCCCTCTTGGGTGGCCAAGCTCACTGCCAAGGTGAAGAAGACCTTTTGTCTCCAGATTGACATCCAGAAGAAGATGTATGAGGCACATGTCAATGAGAAGCTTGCACGGTGTCGCCAAATTGCAATGATGAAGCACCTCAATATGTCGGTTCAGAGTGGCTCTGAGAAGAACATCACCTCAGAGGAGCGTTGGATTTCAACCCACAGCACATGGTCTGATGATGAGGCCCCTCCCCAATCATCCACCTCTTTTGCTGCTGCTGACAATGCCATAGAGGAATCCGATCCTGACAACGATACCGACTCTGCTGATGAGGATCCAGATGCGACCGAGGAGTCAGAGGAGGACCACTGAGCTTTGGGACGCTAGCTTCGCTCTTTTCCTTTTTGGTGTCTTGATGCCAAAGGGGGAGAGGGTTCTATAGGTCTCGGGATTTGCATAGGTTGGGTTTCTCGTTTCCTCGTGTTTCTCTTCAGTGTTGAACTTTGTTCGTGGTGGTTTCTTGCTCTGTGTGAGACTTATGCTACTCCTTTTATTGCTATCAGTTCGTCGGTTATTATTACTGTTATTAGTGCTATCTTTCTGTTATGTTGTCTCTCATATTATGTGCTTAGAGTAGTGAGTCTATAAAATCTAGGGGGAGTCTAGCCCTGAGAGTGTGCCCATGCTTTCTTACAGCGTGTTCTTTTGGGGCACACATCTAGGGGGAGCTCTGTCTAGATTTCATAGACTTCTCTCTTGCAAATCATGTTGTTGTCATCATCCACCAAAAAGGGGGAGATTGAAAGGGCATTTCCCTACTTTATGTTTTGGATGATGATGACAACCCTTTGTTGGTCTAATCCTGTGCTAAATGTTTTAGGTTCTCGACGCTTAGGCTCACATCGGAAAGCTATTCTCTCTTGTAGGAAAAGATCGAAGACGGAGTCCCCTATGCTTTTTATCTCTTTGATCGTAGGGAACCCGTACTATCAATAGGGAATCCTCATTAGAAAGAACTGGGGGAATCTTTTCACGTACACCTTCATCACCCCTCATTTGTCTTCCTCAGGTGAGAGAGAGAGAGAGAGAGTTCTTCTTGTCTCTTCTCCTATCTATTCCCACTCACTGTTTCTGCCCAGCGGTTGTACCGCTCTCTGGAGCAGTTGTACCACTGGGTCTTGTCGCTCACCAGCTTTGCTCGAGCGGTTCTACCGCTGCCTCCGGGCGGTGGTACTGCCACCATGCTCTGCAAAAGCTGGGGCGGTGGCTTCGTCCATGCACCGCTCGCGCTTCTATTTTGATGCGGTTCTTGGGCAGTAGTGGCCCGGTTGGTCCGGTCGTTCCTCGGTGACCGGTACCACCGGTGGTCTGAGCGGTTCTTCCGCTCGGAACTTAGCCGCCCAAGAGCTCAAGGCCATGCGGTTGTTCCGGCCAGGCACCGCCCAAGTACCGGTCAAGCTCCTGTTTTGATGCGGTGGTTGTGCGGTGGCTCTACGGTTAGTCAGGTTATTTTTCTTAGCCGGTACTACCGCCCGCAGGTCCGGTTGTACCGCTTGGTAGGGTTTTTGCAGATACACCATGAGTCCCGGTTGTACGGGGACGAGGACCGGTTGTACCGCTGTAATGCAAAAAATGCAGTAACGGTTGCAATCTAGGGTTGCTATATAAGGGAGCTTCTCCCACCTACCACTCTCACCTTTGACCTCTCTCACTCCACCACTAATGCACTTCAAGATCTCTTGCCCGATCTCTCTCTCTAGCCACTCAAACTTGTTGATTTGCTAGGGATTAAAGGAGGAGACCTAGATCTACACTTCCACCAAAGGATAATTTCTTCCCCCATACTTTCTTGTGTGGATTTTGTTACTCTTGGGTGTTTGAGCACCCTAGACGGTTGAGGTCACCTCGGAGCCATATTCCATTGTGGTGAAGCTTCGTGGTTTCGTTAGGAGCCTCCAATTAAGTTGTAGAGAGAGCCCCAACCTTGTTTGTAAAGGTTCGGTCGCCGCCTTCAAGGGCACCAATAGTGGAATCACGGCATCTCGCATTGTGTGAGGGCATGAGGAGAATACGGTGGCCCTAGTGGCTTCTTGGGGAGCATTGTGCCTCCACACCTCTCCAACGGAGACGTACTTCCCTTCAAAGGGAAGGAACTTCGGTAACACATCCTCGTCTCCACTCTTGGTTATCTCGTGCCTTTACTTGTGCAAGCTTATTTGTGTCATATCTCTTGCTTGCTTGTGTTCCTATCCTTGTTGCATCATATAGGTTGCTCACCTAGTTGCATATCTAGACAACCTACTTTGATGCAAAGTTTAAATTGTTAAAGAAAAGCTAAAAATTGTTAGTTGCCTATTCACCACCCCCCTCTAGTCAACCATATCGATCCTTTCACTTGGTTTGAGGACTTCAAGGAATCTCTCAAAGCGATGACATTCGAACCAGAATCATCATCTTCTGCATCATGCCTTATGGCAAAAGATGCTGAGGTAACTGAATGCTACCTATCCGAGTCTAGTGATGATGAATCTGGTGATGAATTTGGACCCATCTATGTCAAACTTGCTTCCCTTGCCACTAAACAACAAAGAGCTTTGGAAAAAGTTCACTACATGCTAAATAAGAGCGATGATATGTTGGGTGATGAAATGCATCAGTCAAAAGCTTTGGCTGAAAGTCTTCAGAGACTTCATACTAAGTATGAAACCCTTCAAGATCAACATAACACTCTTTTATCTGATCATGAGAAGCTTTGTTATGAATTTCTTCAAAGAAAGCAAGATCTTGAAAAGCTAAGAGTGAGTTATGAAGATCTTCAGAAGGAGCGCGATTCATTACTTTCTCAACAAATCGGCGCTTCTCAGGAAGAATTTGTTCCTCCTTGTTTGAAATGCATTGAACGTGAATCTGCTAATTCTTCACCTGAATGTTCAAATGTTGCTAATGTTTCAAATTCTTCACATGCCTCTGCTATCACTAATTCCTCATCTAAGAACATTGCTAGTATCACTGATGATGCAGGGCTGAAGGAATTGTACATGACATGCATGTACAAAGCCTCAAAGGGCATCAGACTCTTTGTGATGTGCCTAAAAAGCAGATCCTCAATAGGAACCCTAGGAAAGAGGGTATTGCCTTTGAGAGGAAACTCAATGCTGATGGTACATATTGAAGCCTGAGCAGTACCCCAAAACTACATGGGTTGCTGCAAAGGGACCTCCAGTTGATCCATCTAACTTATCTGGATTTGCATGTGAATCTCCTCGTTCTGATGATGAGTTATTTGACTCCAACTACAAATTGTTCAAAAATCAAAATGGTGAAGTATTTGCTAGATATGTTGGCACTAACTACAGGAACGGTCCCCCTATGAAGAAAATCTGGATTCCCAAAAGATGCCTTGAAAATCTTCAGGTGAATGTCATCATGACGCCACCTGTGAAGAATAGGAACCCAAGATCAAATTCTTCATATGGACCAAATTCTTCATATGGATCCAAGTCCTCATACGGACCAAACTCCTCACATGGATCATATTCCTCAAAAGGATCAAAGTCCTCATATGAACATCATCGTGCTAACCCGTCTATTTCGCAGGAAAGATCTAAGGATTATGGATATGTGCATTATTCTTCAAATCGTTATGGCCATAAGTCCTCAAAGAATTTCTTTGTTTACTCTTATGCTTACTCTAACCCCTCCTATGTGAAACGAAATGGACTGGCTTCTATGCCATCCTTCTCGTATGGAGCTCGCAGAATGATAAACTCTTTACTACCCCTTTAGATGTGGGTGGTGAAGAAAAGGAACTAATCTCTTCTGCAGGGTCAGGTCTCTAGACGTACGTAATCGTCTGAAGAATTTGCTGGAGACCTGAGTATTCCTGATAGGACGCAGGCTAATCATGAAGAAATGAACTTTCATTTCTCATGTCCTCATATTGCTTTATCTCTTCTTTTGCTTGATGAAATTGATCTGATAAATTGATGTCATATTCTTCACTGATGAAGTATATGAGTTTGTAAGCTGCACTAATTCATCTGCAGGATGATCAACCCAAAGCCACTGAGTGGGTCCTCGATAGTGAATGTACAAATCACATGACTGGTGACAAGAATCTATTGATGGATGCTCCATTATCTTCGTCGCATCTGAAGCATATCATCTTTGCTAACAAAGGCAAAAGTCAGGTATTGGGTCTAGGTAAGGTTGCGATCACAAAGGATCGACACAAGGACAAAGTCATGCTTGTTGAGTCCTTAGGATACAACCTTATGTCAGTCTCAATGCTTTGTGATCTCGATATGGTTGTTGTCTTTGGCAAGTACCATTGTGTTGTGGTTATGGAAGCTGACAATTCCAAAGTCTTCAAAGGCTTTAGGAGAGGAGACCTGTATATTGTTGATTTCTCTACAGGACCACAACCAGCCGTGTGTCTACTTTCAAAAGCTTCAGAAGGCTGGCTCTGGCATCGACGACTTGGTCATGCAGGCATGAGGAATTTGCACACGCTTGCGAAGAAGAAGCATGTCATTGGCATCGAGAATGTCAAATTCCTCAAGGATCACCTATGCGGAGCCTGTGAAGCTGGGAACATGACAAAGGCTAAGCATCCAGCAAAGACTATCATGACCACTACTCGTCCATTTGAACTGCTTCACATGGATCTCTTCGGTCCTAATCATTATTCTGCTGTTTCAAATGATGCATCTCAATATGGCTTTGTTATTGTTGATGATTACTCTCGATACACATGGGTACACATTGTTACTTACAAACATGAAGTGCAAGAAGTCTTCAAACGATTTTCCTCGAGGGCTTCAACCAACTTTGGTGTGAAGATCAAGCACATCAGAAGTGACAATGGCAGTGAGTTCAAGAATTCTGGTCTTGATGACTATCTTGATGAACTTGGTATTACTCATGAGTTATCTGCTCCTTACACTCCTCATCAGAACGACATCGTGGAACGCAAGAACGGGACTCTTGCTGAGATGGCTCGCACTATGCTCGATGAATACAAAACGCCTCCTCGGTTCTGGATTGAGGCAATTGATACTGCGTGCCACATCATCAACAGAGTATATCTTCACAAATTCTTCAAGAAGACTGCCTATGAACTCCTCACTGATAAGAAACCCAATGTAAGTTATTTCAAAGTCTTCGGTGCTAAATGTTGGATTAGATATCCTCATTACAACTCAAAATTTGCACCGAAAGCACATGAAGGTTTTATGCTTGGTTACGGAAAGGACTCGCACACCTACAGAGTCTTCAACAATGTTCTTCACAAGGTTGTTGAAACTGTAGATGTGCGGTTCGATGAAACTAATGGCTCGCAAAGAGAGCACCTACCTACTATGATAGATGAACCAGCACCTGAGGAAACTATCAAGTTCAAGGCTACTAAGGATGTCATTCCTACTGAAGAATCTGCTGAAGAATTCATTCCAGAACATGAAGAACGTCGAGCTAATGCACCTGAAGAAAATACTGAAGAAAATGGTGCTGAAGAGAATGCTGATCAATTTCATCAACGACAACCAGCTCATCCTCGCATTGCAAAAGAAGGGCAAGTTGAAAAGATCATCAATGACATCAAAGTGCCAGGTCCTCTCACACGCTCAAAAGCTTCACATTTATCTAACTTTTGTGGGCACTATGCTTTTGTCTCTATCACAGAGCCCACTAAGGTAGATGAAGCATTTCTGGAGCCTGAGTGGATTCAGGCCATGCAAGAAGAATTACATCAGTTCGAGCTCAACAATGTTTGGGAACTGGTCAAACGTCTAGATCCTCGCAAGCACGATATCATTGGCACAAAGTGGATCTACAGCAACAAGCAAGATGAAAATGGCCTTGTGGTGAGAAATAAGGCACGGCTCGTAGCTCAAGGCTACACACAGGTTGAAGGAATTGATTTTGATGAAACTTTTGCACCTGTTGCTAGACTTGAGGCTATTCGCATATTACTTGCTTATGCTAACCATCATGATATCACTTTATATCAAATGGATGTGAAAAGTGCATTCCTCAATGGTAAGCTTGAGGAAGAAGTATATGTTGCTCAATTGTAAGTGCATCTAGTGCCCCTTAGTGATTTTGGTGTATTGAAGACTTATAGGTTAAGGGACTAATGCGTTTGTGAGTGTACACATGTCTATAAGTCTATGAGGAGTTTGATATTTACAGAGAAAGTCGACCCCTAAAAATGAAGTTCTTCGACTAAAGACTTTGAATCTCTGAAGACTTTGAAAGTGAAGAAATTGGTGGAACTATGAAGTCTTGGTATTCATTCGAGGAACATGAAGCGTGAAGACTCTTGTTTTCGTAGTTTCATTTTCTCTTTCTTGAGTCATAGGAAACACCGTACTGTTAAACGGGGTCGAGGAAATACTAAGGAAAAATTTCCATGTGGTGCTCAACTCAAAATCCTTCACCTACCAATCCCTACGAGTGAAGCCATTGGAAATCTCATACAGTTCCTTCAGTGACAGAGACGAAGTTCTTCTGGTCTCTAAGGAATTTGTTCTGACTGAGGAGTTAGGAATTCGTCAGTGCGGATTGCCTACACAGTGAGGAACATGATAGCCCTGAGGATTTTGCTACTCAAAATTCCGACCGTTGCTGTGCTATGCGCTAGCTGCCCCAAAATATCTATCCACCTAACGGTCATATCATTGAAGGGCATTTATGTCTTATCATGTCGGGCTGCTCCCTAGGCTATAAATAGCCGCCCCCTACAACCACTAGCTGGTTGGCTGCTCCGAGAGAAACTGACACTTGTCATTTGAGAACAACCCATCCTCTAAGAACTTTGAGCGAAAATCATCAAGTGAGGAAAAACCCAAACCCAAACACCTACAAACCCCAAGTGATTGAGCATCACTGAAGAGATTGATCCTGCGTGGATCCGACGCTTGTTACCTTTGAAGACTGTGCTTCTTCCAGACGGTTAGGCGTCATGGTCTAGAGCATCCAAGAGGAATTGTGGATCGCCGAGTGACCAAGTTTGTGAAGGTTCGGAAGTCACCTGAAGACTTACCACGAGTGATTGGGCGAGGTATGTGTGACCTTAGCTCAAGGAGAATACGGTGATGACTTGGTGTCCTGAGCTGCGTGCTCAGGACTGGGTGTCCGGGACTGTGTGTCCTCGAGTTTAAATACTCAGCCGCTCCAACCAGACATACAACTGAGACAGCAGTTGGAACGGGTCTACCAAATCATTGTCTTCACCAAGCTTACTGGTTCTATTTCCTCAACTCTTTCATTTCCTCATAACTGTGTTGTGTGCTTGTTCATACCTGTGTTTGAAGACATTGACTGAAGACTTTCTCAATTTCCTCAGTTCAATTTCTTCAGTTTGTTTGTCTTCATCATGTGTTATCCTGTGCTTAAGCTACCTGTACTTTGTGCCTGTCTTCATTTCATCATGATGACCATGCTTGTATTCTGTTATGTTTACTTTTGAGTACTTATTCCGCTGCTAGTAGTTCTTCGCTAAGGAATTTCCTCACCGGCAAATTCCTCAGTGAAGAATTTCATAAAAATCGCCTATTCACACCCCCTCTAGTCGATATAACACACTTTCAATTGGTATCAGAGCAAGGTACTCCCTTGTTCTGTGTGATTTTGGTTTAACCGCCTGGAGTTTTAGTTATGTCGACCGCAGGTATGATCAAGGTGTCTGCTGGGTGTCCTACCTTCGATGGGACATACTACCCCTACTGGAAGAATAAGATGCGAATGCATCTTGAGGCAATTGATAACGATCTCTAGTATGTTGTGGAAAATGGTGTTCCCTCAGTCACACCTTCTCTGAATGCTGCTGATGTGAAGAGATTCAAGCAACTTGACTCTCAAGCGAAGAACATCATATGTGGCCATGTGAGCAAAGGACAGTATGGCAGAGTGAGTGATTTGGAGACAGCGAAGCTTATCTGGGACAGGTTGTCCAAAGTGAATGAAGGAGTCTCAACACAGCGTGACTCTCGAGTCGATGTTCTTCGCAATCTCTTCAACCGCTTCAAAAGACTCGACAATGAAAATGTTCAACAAACCTTCGATCGCCTCACTGACATCTCAAATGAGCTTCAAGCACTTGGTGCCACTGACATCACCGACCATGAGGTGGTGAAGAAATTGCTGAGATCGCTTGATTCCTCATTTGACACTCTGGCATTGATGATACAAGAACGTGCTGATTACAAGTCACTTGATCCCGCTGATATTCTCGAGAGGCTAAATACTCATGAGTTCCAACTTGCTGAAAAAAGAGATCTCTATGGTTTGAGCTATGGCAGATCACGTGCAATGAAGGCCAAGGCAGTATCTGAGTCCGAAGATGAAGACTCTGGTAGCAGCCTTGGTGATCCTGAAGAACTAAGCCATGATATAGCACTTCTCGTGAAGAAGTTCCAAAAGTTCTCAAGACGTGGTCGCTTTGGAAGACCCTCAAGGAGCAATGATTCCTCATCCAGTGACTACAAGAGGAGGCTCTGTCATAAGTGCAAGAAACCTGGACATTACATTCAAGATTGTCCGCAGTGGGAAAAGGAATCAAAGAAGAATAAATACAAGGATTATAGTTCTGATGATACGAAGAAAAAGAAGAAATCCACAAAATCTTCATCATCAAAATCCTCAAAGTCTCCATCTCACAAGAAGAACAACTCCAAGAAGGCTAGGGCATTCATTGGCAAGGAAATGGACTCTGAGGCTGAATCAGAAGAAAATGAGGAAGAGGAGACATCTGAGGAGTCCGAATCCGGAGTGGCAAGCCTAGCTCTCGCTACTGCATTCGTCAGCAAGTCTATCTTCAACACTGAAAACAATGACCTCACCAACAAGGCTGATGAAGGCGATGATGACTACGCTCCCACCTATTGCTTCATGGCAAAGGGTGCCAAGGTACTCAAATATACCTCCTCTGAATCAAGTGAGAATGAATCTGATGAAAACCTTAAGCCCAGCTATTCTAAACTTGCTAAGATTGCTGTAAAACAACAAAGGGCTTTAGAAAAGGTTCAAATCATGATAGACAAAAGTGATGATATGTTGGGTGAAGAAATGGATCGCACTAAAGCCTTGACTGAAGATCTTCAAAGACTTCAGACTAGGTTTGACAATCTTCAAGGTCATCATAACACTCTCTTATCCGATCATGAGAAGCTTTCTTATGAATTTCTTCAAAGAAAGCAAGACCTTGAGAAGCTAAGAGTGAGTTATGAAGATCTTCAGAAGGAACGTGATTCATTAATTGCTCAACAAATCAACGCTTCCGAGGAAGAATTTGTTCCTCCATGCTTGAAGTGCATTGAACGTGAATCTGCTAATTCTTCACCTGAATGTTCAAATGCTGCTAATGTATCAAATTCTTCACATGCCTCTGCTATCTCTAATTCCTCATCTGAGGACATTGCTAGTATCACTGATGATGCAGGGCTGAAGGAATTGTACATGACAGGTATGTACAAAAGCCTCAAAGGGCATCAGACTCTTTGTGATGTGCTTAAAAAGCAGATCCTCAACAGGAACCCTAGGAAAGAGGGTATTGCCTTTGAGAGGAAACTCAATGGTGATGGTACATATTGGAAGCCTGAGTAGTACCCCAAAACTACATGGGTTGCTGCAAAGGGACCTCCAGTTGATCCATCTAATTTATCTGGATTTGCATGTGAATATCCTCGTTCTGATGATGAGGCATTTGACTCCAACTATAAACTGTTCAAAAATCAGAATGGTGAAGTATTTGCTAAATATGTTGGCACTAACTATAGGAACGGCTCCCCTATGAAGAAAATCTGGGTTCCCAAAAGATGCCTTGAAAATCTTCAGGTGAATGTCATCATGACGCCACCTGTGAAGAATAGGAACCCCAGATCAAATTCCTCATATGGACCAAATTCTTCATATGGATCCAAGTCCTCATACGGACCAAACTCCTCACATGGATCATATTCCTCAAAAGGATCAAAGTCCTCATATGAACATCATCGTGCTAACCTGTCTGTTTCGCAGGGAAGAACTAAGGATTATGGATATGTGCATTATTCTTCAAATCATTATGTCCATAAGTCCTCGAAGAATTTCTCTGCTTACTCTTATGCTTACTCTAACCCCTCTTATGTGAAACGAAATGGACTGGCTTCTATGCCATCCTTCTCGTATGGAGCTCGCAGAATGATGAACTCTTTGCCACCCCTTCAGATGTGGGTGGTGAAGAAAAGGAACTAATCTCTTCTGCAGGGTCAGGTCTCTAGACGTACGTAATCGTCTGAAGAATTTGCTGGAGACCTGAGTATGCATGATAGGACGCAGACTAATCATGAAGAAATGAACTTTCATTTCTCACGTCCTCATACTGTTTTATCTGTTCTTTTGCTTGATGGAATTGATCTGATGAATTGATGTCATATTCTTCACTGATGAAGTATATGAGTTCGTAAGATGCACTAATTCATCTGCAGGATGATCAACCCAAAGCCACTGAGTGGTTCCTCGATAGTGGATGTACAAATCACATGACTGGTGACAAGAATCTATTGATGGATGCTCCATTATCTCCGTCGCATCTGAAGCATATCATCTTTGCTAACAAAGGCAAAAGTCAGGTATTGGGTCTGGGTAAGGTTGCGATCACAAAGGATCGACACATGGACAAAGTCATGCTTGTTGAGTCCTTAGGATACAACCTTATGTCTGTCTCAATGCTTTGTGATCTTGATATGGTTGTTGTCTTTGGCAAATACCATCGTGTTGTGGTTATGGAAGCTGACAATTCCAAAGTCTTCGAAGGCTTTAGGAGAGGAGACCTGTATATTGCTGATTTCTCTACAGGACCACAACCAGCCGTGTGTCTACTTGCAAAAGCTTCAGAAGGCTGGCTCTGGCATCGACGACTTGGTCATGCAGGCATGAGGAATTTGCACACGCTTGCGAAGAAGAAGCATGTCATTGGCATCGAGAATGTCAAATTCCTCAAGGATCACCTATGCGGAGCCTGTGAAGCTAGGAAGATGACAAAGGCTAAGCATCTAGCAAAGACTATCATGACCACTACTCGTCCATTTGAACTGCTTCACATGGATCTCTTCGGTCCTAATCATTATTCTATTTTTCAAATGATGCATCTCAATATGGCTTTGTTATTGTTGATGATTACTCTCGATACACATGGGTACACATTGTTACTTACCAACATGAAGTGCAAGAAGTCTTCAAACAATTTTCCTTGAGGGCTTCAACCAACTTTGGTGTGAAGATCAAGCACATCAGAAGTGACAATGGCACCGAGTTCAAGAATTCGGGTCTCAATGACTATCTTGATGAACTTGGTATTACTCATGAGTTATCTGCTCCTTAGACTCCTTAGCAGAACGGCGTCGTGGAGCGCAAGAACAGGACTCTTGCTGAGATGGCTTGCACTATGCTTGATGAATACAAAACGCCTCGTCGGTTCTGGATTGAGGCAATTGACACTGCGTGCCACATCATCAACAGAGTATATCTTCACAAATCTTCAAGAAGGCTGCCTATGAACTCCTCACTGATAATAAACCCAATGTAAGTTATTTCAAAGTCTTCGGTGCTAAATGTTGGATTAGAGATGCTCATCACAACTCAAAATTTGCACCGAAAGCACATGCAGGTTTTATGCTTGGTTACGGAAAGGACTCGCACACCTACAGAGTCTTCAACAACGTTCTTCACAAGGTTGTTGAAACTGTGGATGTGCGGTTCGATGAAACTGATGGCTCGCAAAGAGAGCACCTACCTACTATGATAGATGAACCAGCACCTGAGGAAACTATCAAGTTCAAGGCTACCGAGGATGTCATTCCTACTGAAGAATCTGCTGAAGAATTGATTCCAGAACATGAAGAACATCGAGCTAATGCACCTGAAGAAAATACTGAAGAAACTGGTGCTGAAGAGAATGCTGATCAAATTCTTCAAGGACAACCAGCTCATCCTCGCATTGCAAAAGAAATGCAAGTTGAAAAGATCATCAATGATATCAAAGCGCTAGGTCCTCTCACACGCTCAAAAGCTTCACATTTATCTAACTTTTGTGGGCACTATGCTTTTGTCTCTATCATAGAGCCCACTAAGGTAGATGAAGCATTTCTAGAGCCTGAGTGGATTCAGGCCATGCAAGAAGAACTACATCAGTTTGAGCTCAACAATGTCTGGGAACTGGTCAAACGTCCAGATCCTCGCAAGCACAATATCATTGGCACAAAGTGGATCTACCGCAACAAGCAAGATGAAAATGGCCTTGTGGTGAGGAATAAGGCACGGCTCGTAGCTCAAGGCTACACATAGGTTGAAGGAATTGATTTCGATGAAACTTTTGCACCTGTTGCTAGACTTGAGGCTATTTGCATATTACTTGCTTATGCTAACCATTATGATATCACTTTATATCAAATGGATGTGAAAAGTGCATTCCTCAATGGTAAGCTTGAGGAAGAAGTATATGTTGCTCAACCCCCAGGTTTTGAAGATCCAAAGAATCCTGACAAAGTCTTCAGACTCAACAAGGCCCTCTATGGCCTCAAGCAGGCCCCACGGGCATGGTATGATACCTTGAAGGAATTCTTCAGGAAGAAAGGCTTCAAACCCGGTTCACTCGACCCTACTCTTTTCACTAAATCTTATGATGGTGAATTGTTTGTGTGCCAAATATATGTTGATAATATTATCTTTGGCTGTACTGACCAACATTAAAGTGATGAATTTGCCTATATGATGAGTGAAGAATATCAAATGTCTATGATGGGAGAGTTGAAATTCTTCTTAGGTCTTCAAATTCGTCAACAACGCAATGGCATATTCATATCTCAGGAGAAATACCTCAAGGATGTACTGAGGAAATTCGTCATGCAAGATTGCAAAGTTGTCAAAATTCCTATGCCCACAAATGGCCATCTATGCCTTGATGAAAATGGTATCGACTTCTATCATAAGGTATACCGCTCCATGATTGGCTCTTTATTGTACTTATGTGCATATAGGACAGATATAATGCTTAGTGTTTGCATGTGTGCCCGATTTCAAGCTACACCGAAGGAATCACACCATAAGGCTGTGAAGCATATTCTTCGATATCTAGCTCACACACCAACACTAGGATAATGGTACCCCAAGGGCTCGGCTTTTGATCTCATTGGATATTCTGACTCTGACTATGATGGTGATCGTGTGGACCGCAAGTCAACATCTGGTACATGTCATTTCCTCGGACGATCTTTGGTCTGTTGGTCCTCGAAGAAACAGAATTGTGTATCACTATCTACTGCTGAAGCTGAGTATATTTCCGCTGGTTCTTGCTGTGCTTAATTTCTATGGATGAAGCAAACTCTCAAGGACTACGGTGTGAACATGAAGAATGTGTGAGGGAGTCCTGGATTAGGGGGTCTCCGAACAGCCGGACTATCTCCATTGGCCGGACTGTTAGACTATGAAGATACAAGATTGAAGACTTTGTCTCGTGTCCGGATGGGACTCTACTTGGCGTGGAAGGCAAGCTAGGCAATACGGATATGGATATCTCCTCCTTTGTAACCGACCTTGTGTAACCCTAACCCTCTCCGGTGTCTATATAAACCGGAGGGTTTAGTCCGTAGGACAACAACCATAACATACAATCATACCATAGGCTAGCTTCTAGGGTTTAGCCTCTCTGATCTCGTGGTAGATCTACTCTTGTACTACCCATATCATCAATATCAATCAAGCAGGACGTAGGGTTTTACCTCCATCAAGAGGGCCCGAACCTAGGTAAAACATCATGTCCCCTGCCTCCTGTTACCATCCGGCCTAGACGCACATTTCGGGACCCCCTACCCGAGATCTGCCGGTTTTGACACCGACATTGGTGCTTTCATTGAGAGTTCCTCTGTGTCGTCGCCGTTAGGCTTGATGGCTCCTGCTATCATCCATAGCGATGCGGTCCAGGGTGAGACTTTTCTCCCCAGGCAGATCTTCGTATTCGGCAGCTTTGCACTGCGGGCTAATTTGCTTGGCCATCTGGAGCAGATTGAAAGCTACGCCCCTGGCCATCAGGTCAGATTTGGAAGTTTGAACTACACGGCCGACATCCGCGAAGACTTGATCTTCGACGGATTCGAGCCACTACCGGGCGCGCCGCACTGTCGTGATGGGTATGACCTAGCTCTGCCGCTGAACAGTACCCCAGAGGCTGCGCCCGCATCAGCTCCGACCCTTAGCTCGGAGCCAACTACGCCAGTCGAGGACGGGTGGTTAGACACCGCCTTAGGGGCTGCAGTCTCAACGGCGGTCGAGCCGAACACCAGCCTAACCCTCTGCGCAGCCCGTGACTCCAAGGTGCCGGACTCTTTTTCTGACTCCGAACTGCCCGCGCCCCGACCAATTGAATCCGATTGGGCGCCAATCATGGAATTCACCGCCGTGGATATCTTTCAGCACTCGCCCTTCGGCGACATTCTGAATTTACTAAGGTCTCTCTCTTTGTCAGGAGAACCCTGGCCGGATTATGGCCAACAGGATTGGGATGCGGACGACGAAGAAATTCGATGCCCACCCACCACCCACTTAATAGCCACTGTCGATGACTCAACCAACATGCTCGACTTCGACTCCGAATACATCGACGGTATGGACGACGATGCGGGAGGCGAAGAGGAACCACCGCCCACAGGGCGCTGGACGTCCACCTCATCATATGACGTATACATGGTGGACACACCAAAAGAAGACGACGATGAGGAACAGAAGGACGCTTGTTCCCGCGAGAAGCAGTCAAAGCGGCGGCGCAAGCGCCGCCCCAAATCCCGCCTTGGCAGAAATAACGATCATACAGACCCAGCGTTGGAGCAGGGCGAACCACCGCCGGACCACGGCAATACGGAGAATCAAACCGGACAAACCAATTCTGTCAAAGATGATAGTCCGGACGACATAACGCCGGACAAGCACCTAGAGCAGCAGAATGCCCGCCAAAGTCTTGCTGCCACCGTGAGGAGTCTGAAAAGGCAGAAGCAAAGGCTCAAGGCTGCGCAGGACACACTCCAAATCAGCTAGAGTAAAGTACTCAACACAGCAGTGAAGTACGGCGGCAATCGCCCCACCTAGAGCTACCCAAAGCGGAAGTTGCTACCTGAATTCGATGAGGAGGCCTCAGACCCCCCACAACCAAAAATTAAAACAACCATCTGGCCGGATAGACGACCTCACGGCCAACATAAAGCAGCAAGCAACGCCGCACATAAGCCAATACGCGGTCTACGCGAGGGCTCACATCAAAAGGAGGGCGAAACCAGATCCATCTACGGACCACGCAAGCGTGCTCCAGCATACGATGCAACACAACAAACATCCGAACAATGCGGTACACCCAGATATCGGGGTGCCGCGCACCCCCTATGTTTCACCGATGACGTGCTGGACCATGAATTTCTAGAGGGATTCAAACCCGTAAACATAGAGGCATACGATGGAACAGCATACCCTGGGGTCTGGATTGAGGACTATATCCTCCATATCCACATGGCTCGGGGAGATGATCTCCACGCCATTAAGTATTTACCCCTCAAACTCAAAGGGCCAGCTCGGCACTAGCTTAAGAGCCTCCCCGAAAGCTCCATTGGAAGTTGGGAAGATCTCGAAGACGCCTTTTGGGCAAATTTTCAAGGGACTTATGTCCGACCTCCGGACGCGGATGATTTGAGTCATATAACTCAACAGCCCGGAGAGTCAGCCCGAAAGCTTTGGAACAGGTTCCTTATTAAAAAGAACCAAATTGTCGACTGTCCGGACACCGAAGCCTTGGCAGCATTTAAGCATAGCGTCCGGGACGAATGGCTTGCCAGACACCTCGCCCAAGAAAAGCAGAGAACAATGGCAGCATTAACAAGCCTCATGACCCGCTTTTGCGCGGGCGAGGATAGCTGGCTAGCCAGATGCAGCACCAGCGACCCCAGTACATCCGAAGTTAGAGATGGAAATAGGAAATCACGGCGCAACAACAATAACAAACGCCGGAATAAAGAAGACAACACGAAGAGCACGCCGGATTCAAAAGCTCTTGGCCAGGTCAGCAAAAGCCGCCCTCTAAAGGCGCCAGAGACGAACTGTCCTGCCTAAACAAAATTCTGGACCAAATATGTCAGATCCATAGCACCCCTGGTAAACCCGCTAATCATACCCACAGAGAATGTTGGGTCTTCAAGCAGTCCGGCAAGCTCAACGCCGTACACAAGGGGGAGGGTACACCAAGCGAAGACGAGGATGAGCCTCTCAAGCAAGACACTGGGGAACAAAAGAAATTTCCACCAGAAGTCAAAATAGTAAACGTGTTACACGTGATCAAGGGAAGAAACAAAAAGGCACTCCCAGAAAAATATGCCCAAGGGCCTATCACCGCGGAGTCCTACCATTGGTCGTCTCAACCGATCACTTTTGACCATTGTGATTACTCAGCAAGTCTCCGGCGTGCAGGATGGGCTGCCCTGGTATTAGACCCAATAATTGATGGATACCACTTCACACGAGTCCTGATGGACGGTGGCAGCAGTCTAAACCTGATATACCAGGATACAATCTGTGAAATGGGGATAGACCCAACAAAAATTTGCCATAGCAATACTACCTTTAAAGGAGTAACGCCAGGCCCAGGGGCTCATTGCACGGGCTCCCTGCTACTAAAGGTTATATTCGGCTTCCCCGATAACTTCTGCAGCGAACATTTAACCTTCCACATCGCTCTGTTCCAAAGTGGCTATCAAGCACTACTCGGACGCGAAGCTTTCGCTCGCTTTAATGCAATACCGCACTACGCTTCCCTCGCACTCAAGATGCCCGGCCCACATGGCATCATTATAGTGAACGGAAGTATTAAGCGATCTTTGCGTGCCGAAGAGAGTGCGACTGCCTTGGCAGCCGCACACTAAAAACGGCCTCACCAACTAAAGCATTTAATAGGTCGCCAAGACCTCGGACACGGTTAGACGAGTCCGGCACAGCTATATGTAATTCATACCGGATCAATGGTCACACCCCTATTACAAATACAAGGGGCTCAACACGCACAGACAAGTGGCAATTCTTACTCATCTTGAATTATGCATGGTTTCTTTAAAAACTATCTTTCTGCACGACAACTTTTTCACCTAAGTTCCTCTCTTTTACAGATGATCATCGTGCTACACCCGTCCAGGATACGGCACAACAGACACAGGCGTAGACGTGCAGCAAGGACCCGCTCCAAGGATTCTTTTTAGATTAAGACCCTGCGTAAACCTTTTTACTGTCTCTTGTTGATACACATCCACCGAATTCTCAGCACAGTTGAGAAGGATGCTGACGTCTTGGCATGTGGCCACGTCAGAATAATGCACGTACCTGGACACAAGGGGCTTCTTACAAAGGGCACTATTTAGGCCCGGTTTATACCATAAAGACCCAATACCTTAGGGAGTGTTCGGCGTCGCGAGTTTGGCCTTATATGCATCAGCTCCGAATCATTGTCTTTGGTCAAATGTTGGGTTTGCCCGGCTACTGTGTTTTTGTGCCTTACGTTCCGCTTTATCGGCTAAGGTAGCACCAGGAGAACTACTGCGATTGTGCCCTGGTTCACCCGGACGAGCACCTCAGTAGAGAAAGCCGAAAACTGACTGTCATGATATAGCGTGAGACTGGTCAACCACTCAATGACCTATCGGAATGTTAGAATTCCTCCGCCTTAACAAAGGGCCGTTTTCCGGCCAGGCATGTACGCACCCCGCGATCGGGAGAGTGCGGGGCCACCAGGGGCTATCTAGTAGCCCCACTGTCAAACTCCTATGGCTAAGTGAAAGTGTTAAAGCATTATAGTCCGGTTGCCTTGTTCGCTACGCTATCACCTCCTTAATAGGACCAAGACGTTGGGTTAAGTGTGAACACGCGTTTTTCGCGAGCACCTCAGCATTATATGCGTGGGGGTTGAAGCCGACGGCTGCAATCTTTCAGGTTATACACATGTATACATAAACGGCCGCACAAGAGGCATCATACTACTTTCAGGCAAAAGTATAAACATAGCCTTATAAAACTTCATAAAAGCATTGTGTTTACAATGAGAATACATATCACTCAAACATAATATTATTCGAGCACTAAGCCTCTATCAAACAAGCACCCTCGAGAACCTCCTCGAAATAATGCTCGGCAGCCACTCGGCCTATGGTCGAACCCTGCGCCGCAACAGTGGTAGCGTCCATCTTCGCCCAGTATGCCTTAACACGGGCAAGGGCCATCCGCGAGCCTTCTATGCACGCCGACCTCTTCATTGCATTAATGCGCGGCATCACACCAAGGAACTGCTACACTAAGCTGAAATAGCTGTTCGGCTTTGGCTTTTCCGGCCATAGCTGATCCACAATAGACCTCATGGCGAGTCCGGACAACCTATTCAGTTCGGCCCATTCGGCTAGCTGGTCAGTCAATGAAAGCGGACGCTCTGGAACGTTGAATTGCGACCAGAACAGGTTGTCCACTTCACGATCTGTCTGACCTTGGAAGTACTTGGCCGCATCGGCAGCGCTCGCCGCCAAATCCATATACGCATCTGCCGAGCTCCACAGCCGATCCAGAGGGGCATACCGTGGATCTCCGAACTTCCTCCGTAACATGAAGGGTTTCCTAGCCGTAATATCCCCGTCTTCCCGCAGATCCTCCTTCTTCGCTCTCATAGCAGAACGAGTGTCTTTGTCCGCCGTCGTGGCCTTCTCAAGGTCCGTTGCCTTCGCTTGGTTTTCTTTTTCAAGGACCCGGCAACGGTCGGCAGTGTCTTTTAATTCTACGGCCATCTTGGCCATCTTCTCTTGGCTCTCGCAATGTGCGGCCTTCTCGGCTTTCAACTCTTTGGCCGCCTTCAAAGCAGCCGCATTACTAATCCTCGCTTGTTCCTTGGCTCGGGCAAGTTCTGCCCGCAAGGTTTCCACGGTGGCAGCTCCATCTGTAGTCACAACATATTAAAGATACTGGCATCATGCTGCTCTTACTATGTGGTGTTCACCAGATAATAACACTTACCCCGTGCCTCGTCAAGCCTCTTGTTAACAAGCTCGATGTCGGCGTCTGCCGCATCCAGTTACCGTTTTAATTTGGCAAACTCACTAGTCCGGCTAGCCACCGGAGCTTCCACCACCTGCACATAGGGGCAGTCTGGTTATTGCCTAGGAATATGATCCTCTATTCACCGCCGTTCTCGACGACAACCAGAGTCTCAGGGGCTACTATCTACACAGGGCACACCTAACATGTGCAGTACTATCACATATTATCTCACGTACCTCAAAGCATGTCAGTAGACTCATAAAGGCTTCATGTAATCTGCTTTCGGCGGACCCATCAGCGTACGGTGTTCTTCTGAGATGGCCGCTCGCCCCACCAACTCCCTCAGAATGTCCGACCGCACACCAGATGGTGCCAGACTCTTTTGTCTGCTCTCTTCGGGAGCCGGATGTTGGGGACTTGGGGGGTCTATGGGATTATCTTCTGGCCTCACCAGATCCGGAGAGGCCCTCCGTGACGACACTTCGGGGTCGCCCGCTTCTTGAGCGGAGGAGTCCGGGGGAGGCGTTTCGCTCTCCATCATCTCTGGAAGAAGATGCCCCGAAGACGAGCTCAGCTGAGAGGGGCTAAGGCCCGAACTGCAAGATATATGCGGTGGTTACTTTCTCAGAAAAAAAGATAGCATACCTTTACTATTAAAGTATTTTGGATCACTTGCGACTCGTTGGAGGGCTGATCCCCCCGCGGACTTTGTGCGGCAAAAGCACCCCGCGAGGCAGGACCCTCTGTGGGAGACTTCTTCTCCCGTTTGGAGGCTTCGGCTTCCGGATCCTCGGAAGCAGTCCTTTTCCTCCCCCGGTTATCCTCCTTCATGGAGACGCTCATTCCCTCGGTTGGAACGGGCAGCGATGGGGGCCCGCGTCCGCC
>NC_041388.1:371866018-371901529 GCF_002162155.2 Triticum dicoccoides | reverse complement strand
TCTTCCTTCAAGGGCTCCGGGCAAGGTGCAACCTCGAGCATCTTTCCAATACCGGATTTTCCAAACCCTCAGGGAGGGGGGCCAAACACCGAATCATCTTCGCCTTTGTTAGCCAGTCCTGGTCAAAAGGCGAACTCTCAGAAATAACTTCATGACGAATAAAAGACAGTGCGTTCGGCCAGAGGATTTCTTACTTGTTCGGTGGCGCGGTTACTGCTCAGGCCCACGTCCTCGGTAATATCCGGACACTCTACTTGAGGTCCGAAGAATGACTTGTACATCTCCTCGTGCGTCAGGCCGAGGAAACTTTGAATGGCACGCGGTCCCTC
Source organism: Triticum dicoccoides (assembly GCF_002162155.2). Classification (NCBI taxonomy): domain Eukaryota; kingdom Viridiplantae; phylum Streptophyta; class Magnoliopsida; order Poales; family Poaceae; genus Triticum; species Triticum dicoccoides. Next base: position 371,901,200 of record NC_041388.1, on the reverse strand, counting down.
TGGGTTAAACTCCCACAAGCGAAGGGGCCGGCGTTTGCAAGGCTGGACTTGACGAACCAGCATAACTTGTATTACCACAACCAAATTAAAATCTCCCTCGAAGAGATCTCGGATGCGGCTTTGCAGTATAGGCACGTCCTTGGCTGGACCCCAGCTCAGACCTCTGCTAATCCATGACATCAGTTGTGGTGGGGGCCCGAGCGGAAAGCGGGGGCAGCCGCCCACTTGGCACTTCTGGGAGCCGTGACGTAAAACCACTCCCGTTGCCATAATTCGGACACCTCTGGAAAGAAACCTTTCGGCCATGGAGCTCCTGCCATCTTGCCTATTGATGCACCTCCACACACTGCATGTTGCCCCTCGATCATCTTCGGCTTTACTTCAAAGGTCTTGAGCCACAGGCCGAAGTGAGGGGTAACGCGGAGGAACGCCTCACACACGACAATAAATGTTGAGATGTGGAGAAAGGAGTCTGGAGCTAGATCATGGAAATCTAGCCCATAATAGAACATCAAACCCCTAATGAAGGGATCCAGGGTGAGGCCTAGACCTCGGAGGAAGTGGGAGACGAACACAACGTTCTCGTTGGGTTCGGGAGTAGGGACGATCTGCCCTCGAGCAGGCAGCCGATGCGAAACCTCGGCGATTAGGTATCTGGCCTCCCTCAACTTCTTAATGTCCTCTTCCGTAACGGAGGAGGGCATCCATCAGCCTTGAAGGCTGGATCCGGACATGATTGAAGATCCGGAGCACCTAACCTGGGCTTTGGGTCTTAGAACTCGAGGCGGGGGAAGGGTTCGATTGAGCACGAGAGGGAAAAAGCGAAAACCTTGTCCCTTTATAAAGAGGGTGAATGAGGGAGTCCTGTATTAGGGGGTCTTCGGACAGCCGGACTATCTCCTCTAGCAAGTCCCGCCAAAGCAAAAGTGGTGATACTGGCACAGGAGATAATAACACTCCAGATAGCGCCGAAGACAACAACAATCCCCTCTAGCAAGATTTAGAGCAGGAGGATGAAGGAGTCAGCTCTCCTGAGAGAGCGGCTGGTGAAGAGGAGGAGGATGACAATTACATGCCCCCCTCCGAAGACGAGGCAAGCCTCAGCGACGATGAATTCGCCATCCCAGAGGATCCCGTCGAACAAGAGCGCTTCAAGCGCCGGCTTATGGCCACGGCAAATAGCCTGAAGAAAAAGCAGCAGCAACTTCAAGCTGATCAAGATCTGCTAGCTGACAAATGGACTGAAGTCCTCGCAGCCGCGAACTATAAACTCGAGCGCCCCTCCAAGAGTTACCCAAGGCGCAGGTTACTACCCCGACTGGAGGAAGAAGCGTACGATATGGCTGATCGGCCACCTCGTGGCCGCGATAGAGAGACATTCAAGCCAAAAGCTCAGCCTCCACCCCAACGCCGTTCAAATAAAAAGGCATGGGGAGACACGCCAGATCTGCGAGACATATTGGAGGACAAAGCAAAGCATTCAAGATTGATCTACGGATCACGAGGGCGCACTACTTTGCGAGACGGTAAACGTCATGCCGGATACAGTAAAAGCAAATCCGGCCGGGCCGAACACAGCGGGCAAGACCCATTCGAGCTGCGTCGCGATATAGCCCAATACAGAGGCGCTGCACACCCCTTATGCTTCACAGACGAAGTAATGGAACATCAATTCCCAGAAGGTTTCAAACTTGTAAACATCGAATCATACGATGGCACAACAGATCCCGCAGTATGGATTGAGGACTTCCTCCTCCACATCCACATGGCCCGCGGTGATGACTTACATGCCATCAAATACCTCCCACTAAAGCTAAAAGGACCAGCGCAGCATTGGCTTAATAGCTTGCCAGCGGACTCCATTAGCTATTGGGAAGATCTGGAAGCCGCATTCCTCGACAACTTTCAGGGCACTTATGTGCGACCACCATACGCCGATGATCTAAGCCACATAATTCAGCAGTGAGAAGAGTCAACCAGGCAATTCTGGACTCGGTTCCTTACGAAGAAAAATCAAATTGTCGACTATCCGGATGCGGAGGCCTTAGCGGCTTTCAAGCACAACATCCGAGACGAGTGGCTAGCCCGGCACCTTGGTCAGGAAAAGCCGAAATCTATGGCAGCTCTCACGACGCTCATGACCTGCTTTTGTGCGGGAGAAGATAGCTGGCTGGCTCGCAGTAATAACATATCAAAGAACCATGGTACCTCAGATACCAAGGACGACAATAGCTAGTCACGTCGCAACAAGCATAAGCGCCGCATTAACAGCGAAAATACTGAGGATACGGCAGTCAATGCCGGATTCAAAGGCTCCAAACCCGGTCAGCGGAAAAAGCCATTCAAACAAAGTACGCCGGGTCCGTCCAGCCTGGACCGTATACTCGATCGCTCGTGTCAAATACACGGCACCCTATACAAGCCAGGCAATCACACCAACAGGGATTGTTGGGTGTTCAAGCAGGCCGACAAGTTAATTGCCGAAAACAAGGACAAGGGGCCGCATAGCGATGATGAGGAAGAACCCCGGCAACCGCACACTGGAGGACAGAAGAGGTTTCCCCCGCAAGTGCGGATGGTGAACATGATATACGCAACCCACATCCCCAAGAGGGAGCGGAAGCGTGCGCTCAGGGACGTATACGCGTTGGAGCCAGTCGCCCCAAAGTTCAACCTTGGTCCTCCTGTCCGATCACCTTCGATCGCAGGGACCACCCCACTAGTATCCGTCATGGCGGATTCGCCGCACTGGTACTAGACCCAATCATCGACGGATTTCACCTCACTCGAGTCCTTATGGACGGCGGCAGCAGCCTGAACCTGCTTTATCAGGACACAGTGCCCAAAATGTGTATAGACCCCTCAAGGATCAAACCCACAAAAACGACCTTTAAGGGCGTCATTCCAGGCATAGAGGCCCATTGCACAGGCTCAATTACACTGGAAGTGGTCTTCGGATCCCCGGATAACTTCCGAAGCAAAGAGTTAATCTTCGATATAGTCCCGTTCCGCAGTGGTTATCACGCGCTGCTCGGACGAACCGCATTTGCTAGATTCAATGCGGTACCGCATTATGCATACCTCAAGCTCAAGATGCCAGGACCTCGCGGAGTTATTATAGTTAATGGAAACACAGAGCGCTCTCTCCGAACAGAGGAGCACACGGCGGCCCTCGCAGCAGAAGCGCAAAGCAGCCTCTCAAGGCAATCTACCAGTTCGGCGTTTCAAAGCTCAGACACCTTCAAGCGCGCTCGGGGCAATCGGCAAATAGACCGCCTGGCGCGATATGAGCTCGCGTAGCAATACGGCGGACACCCCAATCCCAGCCCAACAGCGATATTCGTGCCGCGCGTACATAATTACGCATTAAAAATACCATGGGCATAGGTGGGGACGGGGGCACAACTGCGGCACGCCCCAAAACGCGGCCTAAACCGCACTAGGGGCTTCCCGTTTGGTTATTTTTCTTTTTTCTTTCAGGACTTTAATATCTGGAAACACTGTCCGGCAGCTCTATCGCCGAACACATGATACAGCAACCAAGGAGGCAGACAGCTACGTTATACAACCGAATTCCCAGGTTGATTACAGATTTCTTATCATTCCTCAGCTCGCCCTTGGAGGGGACATAGTCCTACTCTTTTGCTTATCGCACTATCTGTATCACTCTGCTTCAATGCAAATTTTTAATAAACAATGCATGACATTATGACCATTATTGCATACTTGTTATATATATGTGTGTGTTCATTAATGACGCTTTGCAACCGTACACTCTGGTACGGCCAACACACCAGGGGCTCACATACCCCACAATGCGGTGTGAAAAGTCCGAACACTTTCACAAGTGCGGCACCCCGAACTTATAGCATTATATGCATCAGCTCCGAATCATGTCTTTGGTCAAATGTTGGGTTTGCCCGGCTCCTATGTTTTGGTACCTTACGTTCCGCTCTATCGGCTAAGGTAGCGCTAGGAGAACTACTGCGATTGTGCCCCGGTTCTACTGGGCTGAGCACCTCAGTAGAGAAAGCTAAAACTGACTGTCATGATAAGGCGAGAGATTGGTCGCTGTTCGGCGAGGTTTTTCGAGTCCCTAAAGACTTATGCCGCTTAGGGCGAGGGGTCGGCTCTGTCCGGCTTACAGGCTTGTATCACGCCCCGAATTCGACCTTCCGAATACCAGGGGCTTCGCCGAAATTTAAAATTATAGAATTCTATGGCTAAGTGTGAGTAATAAAGCATTATTAGTCCGGTTGCCTTGTTCGTTGTGCTGAGCACCTCCCTCGAAGGACCCAAACATGGGAACAAGAGTGCTCAGGTTTATCCCGAACACCGCAACACTCGTGGCATGGGGGCAGAAGCCGAGGACTAGACATCTCTCAGATTGGATAAACAACCAAATAGAAGGTAATATTTTAAATTCTAACAAGCGTTGCATAGCAAATATGATACAAGTTTTCATACATACAGGACAAAACGAGCAAGTCTCATTCAAATATTACATTTTGTGAACACTCATCCGCGATAAGACGGGCACCCAGCAGAACACCCTCGTAGTACATCTCGGGTTGGTGGTGCTCCTTGCCCTCCGGCGGCCCCTCCTTGATCAGCTTCACGGTGTCTAGCTTGACCCACTGCATTTTTACATGGGCGAAAGCCCGGTGTGCACCTTCAATGCAGACGGATCGCTTGACGACCTCCGGTCGTGGGCAGGCATCCACAAGCCGCCTCACCAGGCCGAAGAAGCTGTTCGGAAGGGCGTCGCCAGGCCACAACCGGACTATGAAGCCCTTCATGGCCTGATCGGCCGCCTTATGTAGCTCGACCATCTGCTTCAGCTGGTCGCTCATTGGCACTGAATGTTCAGCCTCAGCATACTGAGACCAGAACAGCTTCTCCGTCGATCTTCCGTCCTCAGCCTGGTAAAATTGTGCGGCATCGGACACACTGCGGGGCAAATCTGCGAATGCTCCTGAAGAGCTCCGGATTCGGGTAAGTAATCGGTAATTCACTTTTACATGCTTGCTTTGCATATAGAAAGCCTTACCCGCTACTATCTTCTTCATCGCGTCGATCTCCTGAAGGGCCTTCTGGGCCTCGGCCTTGGCACTCTTCGCGCTCTCACGGGCCGTGGCAAGCTCAGACTCTCGCGTCTTCAAGTCAAGCTCCAACGCCTCATGCTTCGTCACGAGAGCCTGGAGCTCTTGCTGCACCTCGCCCACCCGAGCCTCGTGCCTCTCTCGCTCGGTGCGCTCCTTGGCCGCTATATCTTCGGCCTTGGTCAGCGCTTGCTTCAGGGTCGCCACCTCGGTCGTGGCCCCGGGCAAAACATACAATGATCCTGTCATTTTGCAATCGCGTCCTTTTTATATATACATATATCTATAGACGGGGTATTACTTACCCTCGTTCTCCTCGAGCTGCCTCTTGACAAGGCTGAGCTCTTTCTTGGACCCATCGAGGTCCTGCTTCAGTACGGCGACCTCCGCAGTTAGTGCGGCGGACGCCAGCAGAGAAGCCTGCATATGCATATTGACATACTTATATTAGACTCCTGCGATATTATTTGATCCTCTGTTCGGCTTTTCTTTGTGAACACCGAACAAAGCATCAGGGGCTACTGTCTATGCAGTAATACTTCTACTACATTTTAAAACACTTACCTCGAAGCCTGTTAGAAGGCTGGCACAGGCTTCAGTCACTCCGCTCTTGGCGGACTGAACCTTCTAGATCACCGCACTCATGATTGTGCGGTGCTCCTCATCGATGGAAGCGCTGCGAAGCGCTTCCAGTAGGCTGTCCGGTGCCTCTGGATGGGCAGAGGTCACCAGCACTGGCGTTTTGCCCCTCTTAGAAGGGGACCGCCTACCAAAGTCCGGAACTGTTGGAGGATCCGGCGCGGTCTTCGGCTGAGGGCCGAACTCGGAGCTCTCGGGGACCCCGTCCCCTCGGCTCCCGGAGTCCGGAAGGCCGCCTTGAGGCGCCTTCGGGACGGTCCCCCTCGATCCGGTGCTTCTTGAGACAACACTTCGGCGTCGTCGGCAGGATGAGGGGAGGTGGCGGTCGGGACTGGATCGCTATCCATGTCCGACGAGCCCAGGGAGCCGTCCGATGATACCTCGATATCGGCTTGGGGCGGCCTGCACAATTGAGTTTGGCGTTAGGAAAAGTAGTGCGACAAAGGAATCCTATGGATAACTTTGGTATCCGAATACTTACGATCTCCCCGAGGGCTTGGCCCTGGGAAACCACTCGTCTTCACTTTCGTCGGCGGCGGTGGAGCTGTCCGAAAGGAGAGTCCTTCCCTTCTTGGAACCTCCGGCCTCCCCAGTTATGGCGGCCTTCCTTTTCTTGTCTCCCCAAGTCGGTGGGGGAGCCTCTTCTTCCTCTTCCTCGTCTTCGGGGGAAGAATGCACCGCAGAGTCATCGGACGGTGAGTCCAACGACGCCTGGCGTCGGGAACTCTTTCGAGCTCCCTTGGCCTTCTTGGTCTTCTCCAGCACCTTATAAGGGGCCGGAGTCAACATCTTCGCCAGAAGGGCCTCTGCGGGGCCTTTGGGCAAAGGAGCCGGATAGTCGATCTATCCGGCCATCTTCTGCCAGTCCTGTCAAAGGCACGAGAGTTTAGATCCCGCATAGAGTCAATCTATATAGAAAACAAGTATCCTGTGAAAGGTAAAACAGCTTACCACACTGGCTTGGCGCTTCGCGCTGAATCCGCGATCCTCAGTAATGGGGGGAGGGACCTCGGCGCTTTTGAACAGCACCCTCCAGGCATCTTCATGAGTCGTGTCGAAGACCCTATTCAGAGTTCGGTGCTGTGCCGGGTTGAACTCCCACAAGGTGAACTCCCGTTGTTGGCATGAGAGTATCTGGCGGACGAGCATAACCTGGACTATGTTGACGAGCTTGAGCTTCTTGTCCACCATGTTTGGAATACATGTCTGGAGTCTGGTCAGCTCTTTTGAATTACCCCAGGACAGACCCTTCTCTTTCCAGGAGGTGAGCCGCATGGGGATGCCAGATCGGAACTCAGGGGCCGCTACCCATGCGGGGTCGCACGGCTTGGTGATATAGAACCACCCTGATTGCCACCCCTTTATGGTATCCACAAAGGAGCCCTCGAGCCATGTTATGTTGGGCATCTTACCCACCATGGCGCCTCCGCACTCTGCCTGGCGGCCGCCCACCACCTTCGGCTTGACATTGAAGGTCTTCAGCCATAAGCCGAAGTAGGGCTTGATGCGGAGGAAGGCCTCGCACACGACGATAAACACAGAGATGTTGAGGATGAAGTTCGGGGCCAGATCGTGGAAATCCAGGCCGTAATAGAACATGAGCCCCCGGACGAAGGGATGGAGAGGGAATCCCAGTCCACGGAGGAAATGGGTGAGGAATACCACTCTCTCATGGGGCCTGGGGGTGGGGATGAGCTGCCCCTCATCTGGGAGCCGGTGCGCGATGTCGTCGGGCAGGTATCCGGCTCTCCTCAGTTTCTTGACGTCTCCCTCCGTGGCGGAGGAGACCATCCACTTGCCGCCCGCTCCGGACATGGTTGGAGAAGGTTGAGATGGAAGTGAGGGCTTGGGTGCTAGAGCTCGAGTGTGCGGGAGAGGATGAGCAGAGGAGGAAGAAGGCGTGGATAGAAAGGTGAATCCTTATCCCTTTATATGGGCGGACAAAACTAAGCATCCCCACTTGCCTGGTAAAACTCGCTTATCCCCCAAGCGCCGCAATTGATGACGCGGTTGGGTTACCCACGCCCGTATTGATAAGAATCCCGTAATAAGGGGACACGATCTCTGCTTTAGCAAGACGTGTCGAAAAACTGCCTCGCGTTATGTGTGGGCAGGTTAAAAGGAATGGTTCGAATAATCACCGGGCCATGACGTAACGTCATGTTGCCGAAACAAGCCAGCAAATTAGATCTGCGAAAATATTATTCTCTCCATGGTGGAATGTGGAACTTATTTTGCAGGGTCGGACACTATCCTCGTATTCAAATTCTTCAGTGATGTATTCGGAGAAGGAACCCGCCTTGCAATGCCGAAGACAACTGCGTGCCGGACTCATCGTCATTGAAGCCTGGTTCAGGGGCTACTGAGGGAGTCCTGTATTAGGGGGTCTCCGGACAGCCGGACTATCTCCATTGACCGGACTGTTAGACTATGAAGATACAAGATTGAAGACTTTGTCTCGTGTCCGCATGGGACTCTACTTGGCGTGGAAGGCAAGCTAGGAAATACGTATATGGATATCCTCCTTTGTAACCGACCTTGTGTAACCCTAACCCTCTCCGGTGTCTATATAAACTGAAGGGTTTTAGTCCGTAGGATAACAATCACAACATACAATCATACCATAGGCTAGCTTCTATGGTTTAGCCTCTCCTATCTCGTGGTAGATCTACTCTTGTACTACCCATATCATCAATATTAATCAAGCAAGATGTAGGGTTTTTACCTCTATCAAGAGGGCCCGAACCTGGGTAAAAGTTCGTGTCCCCTACCTCCTGTTACCATCCGGCCTAGACGCACAGTTCGGGACCCCCTACCCGAGATCCGCCGGTTTTGACACCGATAGTGAATATCAAGCGTCCTCTCCGTAGCCGTTTAGGACTTGCCTATAATCTAGGAGTCCTAGACACGGTTGGGTTACCCACGACCGCATTAATGAGAATCCGGTAATTGAGGGAACACGATCTCCACTTCGACAAGACATGTCAAGAAACCGCTTCGCGTTATGTGTGGAGCTGGTTAAAAGAAACGGTTCGAATAATCACCGGGCCATGACATAACATCGTGCAGCCAAAACAAGCCAGCAAATTAGATCTGCGAAAATGTTATTCTCTTTACGGTGGAATGTGGAACTTATTTTGCAGGGTCGGACACTATCCTCGTATTCAAATTCTTCTGTGATGTATTCGAAGAAGGAACCCGCCTTGCAATGCCGAAGACAATACTGCGCGCCGGACTCATCATCATTGAAGCCTGGTTCAGGGGCTACTGAGGGAGTCCTGGATTAGGGGGTCTCTGGACAGCCGGACTATCTCCATTGGCCGGACTGTTAGACTATGAAGATACAAGATTGAAGACTTCGTCTCGTGTCCGGATGGGACTCTATTTGGCGTGGAAGGCAAGCTAGGCAATACGGATATGGATATCTCCTCCTTTGTAACCGACCTTGTGTAACCCTAACCCTCTCCGGTGTCTATATAAATCGGAGGGTTTAGTCCGTAGGACAACAACCATAACATACAATCATACCATAGGCTAGCTTCTAGGGTTTAGCCTCTCTGATCTCGTGGTAGATCTACTCTTGTACTACCCATATCATCAATATCAATCAAGCAAGACATAGGGTTTTACCTCCATCAAGAGGGCCCGAACCTGGGTAAAACATCGTGTCCCCTGCCTCCTGTTACCATCCGGCCTAGACGCACAGTTCGGGACCCCCTACCTGAGATCCGCCGGTTTTGACACCGACAATGTGCCTCTCTTCTGTGACAATGAGAGTGCCATCAAGATTGCTCACAACCCAGTTCAGCACTCGAAGACAAAGCACATTCAGATTCGTCATCATTTTCTTCGTGATCATCTGTTGAAGGGCGACATTTCTATTGAGCATGTGAAGACTGAAGAACAGCTAGTCGATATCTTCACAAAGCCCTTGGATGAGAAGAGATTTAGCAAATTGCGGTGTGAGCTAAATATCCTAGAATCTTCGAATATTCTTTGAAAAGGACACTCATCGTAACACTTATGCAAAATTGATGACTTAGATGTGCAACACATGAAGAAACATTTTTCTTCAATCAATGAAGAATAACACTCTTAGTGTGAAGAAATTAACGAAGAATTTGATTCTCAGAACCCTACGATAATTGTACGCAGTGTCTGAAATCATCATTCTTATACGGTGGGTCACGCCACCACCAAAAGTTGAAATTCCTCGATTGTTCATATTCTTAAACTTTGCATTGTCTTCACAGTTTCCGTTGTTTTCTTCATTAACTATGGCCTCAACAAGGCCCTCTATGGCCTCAAGCAGGCCCCACGGACGTGGTATGATACCTTGAAGGAATTCTTAATGAAGAAATGCTTCAAACCCGGTTCACTCGACCCTACTCTTTTCACTAAATCTTATGATGGTGAATTGTTTGTGTGCCAAATATATGTTGATGATATTATCTTTGGTTGTACTGACCAACGTTATAGTGATGAATTTGCCTATATGATGAGTGAAGAATATCAAATGTCTATGATGGGAGAGTTGAAATTCTTCTTAGGTCTTCAAATTCGTCAACAACGCAATAGCATATTCATATCTCAGGAGAAATACCTCAAGGACGTACTGAGGAAATTCGGCATGCAAGATTGCAAAGGCGTCAAAATTCCTATGCCCACAAATGGCCATCTATGCACTGATGAAAATGGTATCGACTTAGATCATAAGGTATACCGCTCCATGATTGGCTCTTTATTGTACTTATGTGCATCTAGGCCAGATATAATGCTTAGTGTTTGCATGTGTGCCCAATTTCAAGCTACACCGAAGGAATCACACCATAAGGCTGTGAAGCATATTCTTCGATATCTAGCTCACACACCAACACTTGGATTATGGTACCCCAAGGGCTCGGCTTTTGATCTCATTGGATATTCTGACTCTGACTACGCTGGTGACCGTGTGGACCGCAAGTAAACATCTGGTACATGTCATTTCCTCGGACGATCTTTGGTCTGTTGGTCCTCGAAGAAACAGAACTGCGTATCACTATCTACTGCTGAAGCTGAGTACATTGCCGCTGGTTCTTGCTGTGCTCAATTACTATGGATGAAGCAAACTCTGAAGGACTACGGCGTCAACATGAAGAATGTGCCTCTCTTCTGTGACAATGAGAGTGCCATCAAGATTGCTCACAACCCAGTTCAGCACTCGAAGACTGAAGAACAGCTAGCTGATACCTTCACAAAGCCCTTGGATGAGAAGAGATTTAGCAAGTTGCGGTGTGAGCTAAATATCCTAGAATCTTCGAATGTTCTTTGAAAAGGACACTCATCCTAACACTTATGTAAAATTGATGACTTAGATATGCAACACATGAAGAAATGTTTTTCTTCAATCAATGAAGAATAACACTCTTAGTGTGAATAAATTAACAAAGAATTTGATTCTCAGAACCCTACGATAATTGTACGCGGTGTCTGAAATCATCATTCTTATACGGTGGGTCACGCCACCACCAAAAGTTGAAATTCCTCAATTGTTCATATTCTTCAACTTTGCATTGTCTTCACTGTTTCCGTTGTTTTCTTCATTAACTATATATATATGAGTTTATGTCCTCTACAGCATTCACTTATCGCTAATTCTTCAAGTTGGTTTTTCTGCTAAGTGAATGTGATCGGACCCTTCCCCTCTATGCTATACGCAACCCAATCTATTCACAAATTCTTCATGTGCGTTCTATTTGAAACTCATTCAAAATCTTCACTGTGTCCTTGTTAGCTGAAGAAATTGCGAACCGAACTTTAAAACCTATCTTATCTAAATTTTCGGCTTTGCCGCTCAAACCGTTCTGCATCCCATGATACACTTATCCTTTCACCCACGATCAGACACGATCTCCACCTCTCAGTATGTGGGTGACACATGTCATGCGAATGAGAAGGGTCAGGGGCACGTTCGTCCAATTTATTCAGGCAAACAGTTTTTTACCGTGGCTATAAATACCCCTCTTCCCCTTCCTCACTTCCTTCACTCCACTCGACCTCTCTCCAGCTCGAGCTTCTCAAACCCTAGCGCCGCCGCTACTTCATCATCGCCGGTGAGGAAGAGCTTCACTGCCTCGACCTCGTCGCCGCCGTACTCGCGCCGACCGCGGAAATCTTCACTCCGCCGCCGCCGTAGCCGTCTTCCTCCGCCGAGTTAGGGCGTGGAAGATCTACACAGACGAACTTCACCTCTCCACTTCATTGTTCGTCGTGTTCTTCATCCAGGGTAATTGAACGTTACTTTTACTTCCCTCGTTGATTCGAATGATTATCTACAAAATCTTCAAAGGTGTTTTTCTTCATATCTTGACACACTAAACACCTCACAAGTCATCTGTTCTTGATTCGTTTCCCTAAGCATCATTTTTATTCAAGATTCCTCAATTGTGTGGATCTTCGATCTATACAACTCTGGAACCTAAGACAAAGAATGCTTAGTGAAATTCTTCAAGACTCATCTGGTCAAATTCCTCAAACTTGTTCTTTTTGAAAAACCTTCTAAGAACGCATATGGCCTCTCCAAATTTCTCGCAACTATACTCTGTTCACATGTACTCATGTCAGCCGCTGAATCACTAGGTTCTCATCAACTTAACTCATTTGCAATGTTCCTCGAAGAAAAGTTGCATACTTCTTCAGAGAATTCGATTGTTCAAATTCCTCAACTGAAGAAAATGGCTGATGGTAAAAGGCCACAGAAAGGAGGAAAGAAGCCTGAGGTTATGACTGCCTTTGAGATCCCTGATGACATCTATGTTGGGTACTACACACCTCCTGAGGAAGATAAAAATCAGCGCAAGGTGCGCATTCAGAAAATTTAAAGGAGATGGGCAAGAGAATGGAGGGAGTACAGGTATGTAACTCCAAAGTACATGAAGAAATTCACACTCAATCCTCCATGCCCAAGAGCTCCATTGGCACCTGGCCAAATAGCATATCCCACCAGCCTCAAGCGCAGTGAGGACTATCCTGATGAATGGGCCAAGCGCCAAGCCAAGTTGGCTAAGCAAGCCAGAGAAGCAGTGAGGAAATTCAATGAAGACTCTGCTGCTGCTGCTGCCTCTGCTAAGGCCTCTGTTGTCAAGCCGAAGAAGGCTATGTCAAAGAAGCCTGCGCGCAAGCCAAGTGCTTCACCAACAGTGCCCTCAAGGACAAGTTCCTCAGCAATGCCCTCACGGCCAGAATCCTCAAAGCCCTCACGGCAAATTCCTCATACTGCTCCTGCTCCTCCAAAGTCCTCAGCTGTTCCGACAAAGTCCTCGGCACCTGTGCATCTTGCCTTGTGCCAACGGACTGCACGCATATCCATTGCCTCAGGTGTCTCAGCTAGTTCCTCGGCTGCACCAAATTCCTCAACGGGACCCTCTCTACTGAAGACAAAGGCCACTGCTGGACGAGGTCCTCGCCCAAGTCCTCAAAAGAAGCAAGTCGCTTTCCAAGTGTCGTCTGAATAAGACGAAGCTGATGATGATGAACTTGCAGAAATCATCAGAGATAGGCAAGTCAGGGCCGCTAGAGCCAAGGGAACAAATGTGCCACTTCTTTTGGATCCCAAGTTGATCCTCGAATACATTGATGTTTGGCACAAGGACCCCAACACTCCCATGTCTGATTTCAAGCTGACTCCTGGCCAAAGTCACATGTTGACTCACTTCATACAAGAAGAAAAATGGAAATTTGAGAAGGCTAGGCAGATCAAGAAAGCGCAGTACAAGAAGGAGCGCTATCTGAAGAAAAACATTGTCTCTATGACAACTGAAGAACTTATCACTACTCAATCTGAGATCAAGAAACTCAGTGATGAATTTGACGCATACCATGCTGATTAGCTTGGAGCCAAAGTTCATTTTGTGAGACTTGCTGATAACTTCACTTCCAATGTTGCTGCCCCAACGCAACAAGAAATTCCTCGGGCTGAAGCATCTGCTCAGCCGACTGAAGAACATGCCAGCACCGCTGATAAAAATCAGGCTGCTGAAGAAAATGTGAGTTCCAGGGCCGATGACTGCATTCCAGCCGCTGAAGAAATTGCCATGGCATCCACTAGTGGTGCGCCTGAAGAAACTGAAGAAATCAGGGCAACTGCATCAATTGTGCCTGAAGAAACTCAACCAAATTCCTCTGCTCCTCTTGCGCCAACACCAACTCCGATCCTTCCATCTGCATCAGATGTGAAGAAGACCAAGGCTGCAGAGCGTGCAACAGTGAAGAAAAGGAAAGCATCAGCTACTTCAGATTCTTCAGCTTCGAAGAAGATGAAGCCTTTGACAAGCTCGTTTGAAAATCCCATTGATGTTCTTCCTCTCTCCACTATGCCATCAAAGGACCTTGTTCCTTTCGATGAAGAATATGAGATCCCTAGCAGATCTGATGAAGAAAATCATTCTGCTACTTCGTCAGAGCAGATTGATGAAGAAATTGAAGTGGATACGATCCCTTCAACACCTGTTATCTCCTTGCCTATGCCTCAGTTCACAGCTGAAGAGGCTGGCATTGAAGAAATGGAGGATGAAGATGTGGACGTTGGCTGCTCCACACCAGTGATGAGTGATGAATTCTGGAAAGTCAGCATCCAAACTCTCCAATGTTCAGACCGTTGTAGCAAATCCCTCAGTCCCCCGCACAAACTGTTCAAATGGGCTCTAAACAAACTCACCCCACTTCATTTGTACATGATAAATACCAGCCACTAGCGCTGAAGAAACTGCTGCTGCTGAACATCTCAAGACGCAGACTGCCACTAAAGAGAAACTAGAAATTCCTCAGCCTGAAGAACCTGAGATTGCGATTCCTGAGGTCGTGATGCAACTCACTGACACTCCTCTACCCAAGCCCAAGGATCCATTCTCATGCAAGCGAAAGTTCAAGGCTGATGATTTCTTCGGCGAGCATGTATTCTTCGAAGACTACAACCCTTATAACTCTGCTCGCATTAGGAAGAGGCGTTTCTGGACTGCTAGTCCAGCCAATTTCTATTCCTCGGTGCTGTTCAACAAAGAGAAAATCTTCTACCATGAGCACATTCCTCACGTGGATATGGAATCTTTGTCGTGCTTCGCACCAGTCCTCAGTGTTCTTCACGACACTGGACTGTTAAACTTTTGCTCTGACATCTGCAATTGGAATGAAAAACTGATTCTTCAATTTTATGCAACACTGCACATCATAGGAAATTCTAAAGATGTGAATTTATGGGTGCTGGACTGGATGTCTGAAAACACTCACTACACTGCACCAGCTTCTGAATTGCTTGGTGCCTTACCACTCAGTCCTCCCCTTGAAGAAGCTCGTTGCATCTACAGTGAACCTGAGCTTACAAATCACTACATGCAGGTGCTAATGAAACCTTTGAAGCCAGGTCAGGCACCAAGAACCAAATTCCTCGTGAAGGAATTGCTTTTATGTGCCCAGAACTGTCTACCGTATTCTTACGAGGACAATGAGTCCTATCAAAGGCCACGACTCATCTGATGAGGAAATTGTTGGCATCATGAAGAATGTGGTATTCAACATCGTTCGTGGCATTCCTGTCAATTATCACGATTTCTTCATGAGGACTCTGGCAAATGTTGCACTGTCTTTGTTTGAGCTGAAACCTTATGCACTGTAGCGACCCGACCCGAATGGATCAAGTCTCTGTGCTTAAGTGTAATCCCTGGATCGGTATGCCGACACACACAGTACTCGAAGGATTTATAACAGAGGTAAATCACATGTATAAAGTAACGTAAATACTATTACCTCAATCCATATAGCGGAAGCAATAAGGTTGTGGATTCCCATCAACACCAACGGCAAAGTTGAGTGTAGAAATCGTAACCCTAACGTATCACTTACTCGTCGTAAGAAACCTGCAACATGAGACGTTGCAGCCCGAAAACGGGTCAGTACATTGAATGTACTGGCAAATTCACACCATAGAGAATGATGAACAATGGCTATCACTACATGCATATTTGGCTGGTGGAAAAAAAAGCTCTATGGTTTTAAGGTTTTTGCGTAAAGCCAATTTTTCCCTACTGCAAAGGAATAAATTTATTTAACTATCATGGTGGTTGTTGAACATTGAGAATGGTTGACAGCATTCTCAATCCCAATTAGGTGAATAATTAAAACCCAACAACATTAATTAGAAGTAACATGTTGAGATTCACATGATATTCAAGTACTAGATACTCAAGTTGTCCATAACCGGGGACACGGCTAATCATGATTAGTTTGTACACTCTGTGGAGGTTTGTGCACTTTTCCCCACATGACTCGATCGCCTCCGTTTGTTTTCTCGCACTACATGGTGTTTGAGAAACGGATGACCGAGACATAGTCTTTCAGAAGCGCTAGCACCTTACATGTGGGGTAGACCGTACCACCTACAACCCCTACATCTGCTAGTCCACCCCGTAAGAGTTCGCACAACTTAGTCAACTATGCCAGAGCCCATAGTAGCATGTGGCTGCACACGAAAGTTCCTAGCATGAATTATCTTATGATCCCTTTGAGCCTGGGTGGCGGTCCAAAAAAAACAGGCAAGTCCTGATAGACATCAGGTGCCTCAATCCACCCAGATGTGTGTTTAAGTTGCCACCTTAGATAAACCATTAAAATTAACAAACTCACATCTGTCATGGATATCACTCACCCAATCCACGTCTACTAGCATAGCATGGCATAATAAGCAAACGTAGAAGTAACTCCCAAAGGTTTCATAATAATACGGGTAATAGGTACTACCTCATCTACTTCCCATCCCACAATTTAATTAGATCCTAATCATGCAATGTGAGAGGATTGATCTAATGCAATAAAACATGGGTTGTAGAAAAGGTATGATCAAAGTGTGAACTTGCCTGCAATGTTGATGAAGATGGTTCGCACTCAAAACTCTTGATAGATCTACTCGTCACACTCCGGTCAATCTATCGTAAGCAAGCAATAGTAACCACACAATAAGCACTCATCTAATGCACAAGTAAAACTCGAACGGAAGAACGAACCAGAAAGTTCAACTTAAGAACTCCGGTTGCAAAGAAAGAACGAACCGAACAAACGACGGGAAAACAAACAGCGGAAGAAAACCACTCAGTTCTAGCAAGTTGAAACTAGGTCAAATTTTACCATAGCAAAAACTTGTTCAAGTTGATTAGACGGAACGGCGGTTTCGAGACGAAACTCTAGGCGCTTGAATCACCTGATTCCGATAAACGGGCGAGAAGATAAACTAGAACGAAGATCGGATCTGAGATCGCGATCGCGGAATAAATCTGACGAAAAGAAAGAGACGAACGGTTAAACGAATGGGCGTCGTTAACCGGGAATAATCGGTGATCACGTTCGTTGAGACGAACGGTCCGAAAGAAGAACGAAAACCGATCTAGGGTTTTCGGAAAAGAAATCGAAAAAGAAAATGGAAAACCGATCTAGGGTTTCGGAAAGGAAACCGAAACGAAGAATCGGAGAGAAAAACCGAAAAAGAAAACCGGAACGGTTTCTTTTAAAGGAACCGAACCGCGGGGAAGAAAAAGAGAGGCGCGGGGCTACCTCCGGAGAGGCGGGGCGAACAGTGGCGACGGCGGCGTGCTAGGGCGGCGGCGGCGGCGCTGGGAGGCGGCGGTGTGGGCGAGGTGCGGCAGCGGCGCTAGGGCACAAGGGCGGCGGCGCGGGTGTGGGCAAGGTGCGGCGGCGCGGGTGTGGGGTGGCGTGGCGGCGGTGTAGGGCGCGGGGTGCGGTGCGGTGGAGGGCTGGGTGTTGGGGTATTTATATTGGGGAGGGGAGGGGGTTTCTTGGGGTAGGGGACAAGAAATAGAGTAGGAAATAGGAAAACGAAACAAAGGAAAGAGGGGGGGCTAGCCTAGAGTCCAAGCCAGACTCGGCTTAGAGCGAGGCGGCGGCCTGGCTGGCGCCTGGCGCTAGCGCGCGTGGGGGGCTGGGGTGGCCGGCCTGCTGGGCCTTTGGCCCAGGCGGGGCGCTGCTCCCTTTTTTTTAAACGGTTTCGCGCGCAGAAAAACACAGAAAAGAAAATCTAAACGAACTCCAAATTTTCTAAAGTAAATTTTCCCCGACTCCTAAAAATGAGTCGAACAAAATGAACTTTACTCCGGACCTAAAATGCAATTTTCGAAAACGCGCATTTTTCCCTATCCAAAGAAAAACAAACAAACACCGGAAAACGAAATTTGATCTATTTATTAAATCTTCATTTTTCCTATATTTTGGGAAAGTCATATTATTCCCTCTCTCATATTTTGATATCGGAAAAATAATTAAAGATGAAATAAATAAATCAAATGATCCTCTTTTCAAATTCGAGAAAACTCTCAAATATGAAAATAACGAAATCTCTAACTCTCTCCGAAGGTCCTTGAGTTGCGTGAAATTTCTAGGATCGACCAAAATGCAAGAAAATAAGATATGCATGATGATCTAATGTATAACATTCCAAATTGAAAATTTGGGATGTTACATGCACCTTGGATTATGAGATTCCTCAGGACAAGGTCTTCACTCAACTACAAAGCTGATTTTCAAAATCATCTCAGCTACTTGCCCCCAATTGAAGTCCTCAAGCAGACCTATTCATCAGTTGATGGAAAGGGCAAGGCTCCAACTATTATAGATGAAGGCATTCGTCCATTGGATGGTTAGTTTCGCAAAGCTGCCTCTTATTCCACCAATGATGACTCTGCCACACATGACTCTGCCAATGCACCCAAGTCTACTCCTCAAGCCACTGCTCCTCGTGTGATGACTGATCGTGAGCTTCTGCTTAGTCTTCACTAGAAGGTGGATCGAAATCATAAATGGGTTAAGCGTCAGTTTGGTTCATTTCTTCACAACATGACTGCTATACACAATGCAGTGAAGAAAAATCATTACTACCTCCATGAAGTCTTCGGTCGCACCTGGGCAATACTGTCACATCTGTATGGTAAAGACAATCTGAAGAAAATGGGTCTCAAGGAAGATTTTGACTGGTCTGCACCTCCACCGAAGAAATTCAAGAAGGTCAAGGTTCCTTCTCTGGTGACCAACTCATTTTCTTCATCGCGCGACACTGATGAGAATGAAGACTTGGACGACACTGTGGCAGGCCCTACTACAACAAACGACCCCAACAACACTGGCGCTCCTTCATTAACTTGATATTATTTAGGGGCGTTTAGTCCTCATATTCGATCCTTTTGGTCATTTGATGACAAAGGGGGAGAATTTTGAGTTAGTCTTCAAGCGGGTCTTTCTATATGGGCATTTTTTTGTTAAGTTACAACTCTCGTTCTTCTGAGACTTTATTGGATCGATTTGTAAACTTAAACCCGATGGTGCTCTGATACTTTTGATATGTTTTTATGCATGCTTATTCCTCATATATGCTAATGCACGCATACTGAATTACATCAGTCAGCATATTTCATCATGCATTTCAAATTCTTCATTGTGATATGTCGAATGCGTGTATGAATTACAAGATATAGGGGGAGATCTCCATGATTCAACTCTTCAAGTGTGCATTGCTTCAAAAGAAATTCCTCACTATGCACATATTCAGAGGGAGTTCTTCTATATCTTGCAATCAAATTCCTCAATATCAGTATTTACAGTTCATATGTTTATCCCCGTTGAAAACTTAACCTATATTGTAATCAATCACCAAAAAGGGGGAGATTGTAAGTGCATCTAGTGCCCCTTAGTGATTTTGGTGTATTGAAGACTTATAGGTTAAGGGACTAATGCGTTTTTGAGTGTACACAGGTCTATAAGTCTATGAGGAGTTTGATATTTACAGAGAAAGTCGACCCCTAAAAATGAAGTTCTTCGACTGAAGACGACTTTGAAAGTTCAGAAATTGGTGTGACCGTGAAGACTTGGTATTCATTCGAGGAACATGAAGCGTGAAGACTTTTGTTGTCGTAGTTTCATTTTATCTTTCTTGAGTCATAGGAAACACTATACTGTTAAAGGGGGTCGAGGAAATACTAAGGAAAAAATTCCATGTGATGCTCAACTCAAAATCCTACACTTATCAATCCCTTCGAGTGAAACCATTGGAAATCTCATACAGTTCAGTCAATTTCTTCAGTGACAGAGACGAAGTTCTTCTGGTCTCTGAGGAATTTGTTCTGACCAAGGAGTTAGGAATTCGCCAGTGTGGAATGCCTACAGAGTGAGGAACATGATAGCCCTAAGGATTTTGCTACTCAAAATTCCGACCGTTGCTGTGCTATACGCCAGCTGTCCCAAATAATCTATCCCCCTAACGGTCATATCATTGAAGGGCATTTATGTCTTATCATGTCGGGCAGCTCCCTAGCCTATAAATAGCCACCCCCTACAACCACTAGCTGGTTGGCTGCTCCGAGAGAAACTGACACTTGTCATTTGAGAGCAACCCATCCTCCAAGGATTTTGAGCGAAAATCATCAAGTGAGGAAAACCCAAACCCAAACACCTACAAACCCCAAGTGATTGAGCATCACTGAAGAGATTGATCCTGCGTGGATCCGACACTTGTTACCTTTGAAGACTGTGCTTCGTCCAGACGGTTAGGCATCATGGTCTAGAGCATCCAAGAGGAATTGTGGATCGCCGAGTGACTAAGTTTGTGAAGGTTCGGAAGTCACCTGAAGACTTACCACGAGTGATTGGACGAGGTCTGTGTGACCTTAGCTCAAGGAGAATACGGTGAGGACTTGGTGTACTGAGCTGCGTGTCCGGGACTGTGTGTCCTCGAGTTTAAATACTCAGCCGCTCCAACCAGACGTACAACTGAGACAGCAGTTGGAACTGGTCTATCGAATCATTGTCTTCACCAAGCCTACTGGTTCTATTTCCTCAACTCTTTCATTTCCTCATAATTGTGTTGTGTGTTTGTTCATATCTGTGTTTGAAGACTTTGACTGAAGACTTTCTCAATTTCCTCAGTTCAATTTCTTCAGTCTGTTTGTCTTCATCCTGTGTTATCCTGTGTTTTTGCTTCCTGTACTTTGTGCCTGTCTTCATTTCATCATGATGACCATGCTTGTGTTCTGTTATGTTTACTTTTGAGTACTTATTCCGCTGCTAGTAGTTCTTCGCTAAGGAATTTCCTCACCGGCAAATTCCTCAGTGAAGAATTTCATAAAAAATCGCCTATTCACCCCCCTCTAGTCGATATAACGCACTTTCAACGCGCGCCCATTTAGTTCGGCGCGTTGGACCGGCTTTTTTGTCTGTGCCGACCCAAACGGACGGTCGCGGACGAAATGGTTCGCACCATTGGAGTTGCTCTAAATACGTGATTCGTTTGTGATGCTTCGAGTTGTATGGCACTACTCTAATGTCCCTAGTCGTGACTCGGAAGGATGGGATGTGTAAATGTGGTGGGGGTTGTCCGAAGACTAATACTTCTATCAACGGATGGCCACACTAACAGGTCAGTAGAGGGGGAGATGCCAACAACCTAAGGGCATCTCCAACCGACCCCCTAAAGCCAATTAGAGGAGTAAAAAAATTAGGTTTACTTCTCTAAATCAAACCTAGCCGATCCTCTAAAACCTTTTTTTACTTCGAGCAGCCGTCGAGGGGTAAAAATACTCGCCCTCTTAGTCACCAAGTAAACCATCTCATCTCTTCACTCGCCTCACCGCAAATCGCAACCCACTCTACCCAATCCCCTCCCACGTCACACTCTACCGCCCGCGTGCCGGCAACGATGGTTGGATCCGGCTTCCGCTGCTCCCCGCCGCCCATCCGAAGCACTTGGCCGGCGGATCCATGCGACGACGTCTCCTCTTTCCGCGATGGCAACATGGACACCCCTGGCCCAATGATTGGAGGTTTGAGCAAAAGGGAGTGGAAGGAGCTGGCGGAAGAATCTGACTAGGTTTAAATTTCTAGCTAGAATTTTGAATTTCGTTTAAATTTATGTAAAATATTTAGAATTTGCACCAAATGTGGTTTAAGTATGTTTTATGTACTAGTTTGAATCCAATTCACAACAAATTTGTGTTAATATGCCTTTCCAATTTACGGTGCTCGCAGTAGTGGAGTCAAGGGCCGGTGCAGTGCCTGCCATGAAGACGGCGGTCCAGCGGGGCGGCTCATGGTTGACCAGGGCTGGCTCATTGTTTGAGTAGCCCCCAAGCCGTTAGTCATGCAGTGGGAGGATTGGCTCTGTATCTCCAAGAGATGACTCGCCATCAGAATAGACCAGGTGTCGCCGCCAGACACGGAGTTATCCGCGAGATCGACGCCCTGGGTGAAGCCAATGAAGGCATGGTTCCGATCGGGTTGAACCCGGGCGGGTTGCACCCACCGAGCTGGCTCAACGATGTCGGTGCATATGTCCGGCTAGGGTGCTGATTCACCGATCTTGCCAATGAAGACATGAATCTTGCCGAAGGGGACCCGGTACCCGTACTCGATTGAGTCGGCCTCGGGGCCCCAGCCTGAATCGTCGATGTAGAGCCTGTCACGGTGACTCTTGTTCATGCGTACTTGATTGAGTCGGCCTCGGGGCCCGAGCCTGAATCTTCTAAATAGAGCATGCCGCGGCAACTCTTGGTCATGCAGCTGATCACATAGCCCTCGATCCCTGGGAGAGCTTCCTTCAAGAACTCAACACCACCGAGCGATAGCCCCATGGTGGGCGCCAACTGTTGTGGTTTTGTCACGGCAGATGTCCTCATGAAAGTACTTAGTCATGAGGCCGTCGCCGCTAAGTAGTAGCTTGAACGGGGTTGATCAGAATTGAGAGACAAGGGTTTACCCAGATTCGGCCCCTCACGGTGGAGGTAAAGGCCTACTAGTGCTTGATTGCTATTGATGATGATGATTTCGATTACAAGGGTGCGACTTGGCTAACCTAGTACTCGAGAGCTTGTAACTTAGTCTTTTTTTTGCCCTTGGGGCTCCCCTTTATATACAAGTGGAGGCCCCGGGTGAAAGGATCTATATGGTTGACTAGAGGGGGGGTGAATAGGCAACTAACAATTTTTAGCTTTTCTTTAACAATTTAAACTTTGCATCAAAGTAGGTTGTCTAGATATGCAACTAGGTGAGCAACCTATATGATGCAACAAGGATAGGAACACAAGCAAGCAAGAGATATGAAACAAATAAGGTTGCTCAAGTAAAGGCACGAGATAACCAAGAGTGGAGACGGTGGAGACGAGGATGTGTTGCCGAAGTTCCTTCCCTTTGAGAGGAAGTACGTCTCCGTTGGAGCGGTGTGGAGGCACAATGCTCCCCAAGAAGCCACTAGGGCCACCGTATTCTCCTCACGCCCTCACACAATGCGAGATGCCGTGATTCCACTATGGGTGCCCTTAAAGGCGGCGACCGAACCTTTACAAACAAGGTTGGGGCTCTCTCCACAACTTAATTGGAGGCTCCCAACAAAACCACGAAGCTTCACCACAATGGAATATGGCTTCGAGGTGACCTCAACCGTCTAGGGTGCTCAAACACCCAAGAGTAAAAAAATCCACACAAGAAAGTATGGGGAAGAAAGTATCCTTTGGTGGAAGTGTAGATCTAGGTCTCCTCCTTCAATCCCTAGCAAATCAACAAGTTTGAGTGGCTAGAGAGAGAGATCGGGCAAGAGATCTTGGTGTGCATTAATGGTGGAGTGAGAGAGGTCAAAGGTGGGAGTGGTAGGTGGGAGAAGCTCCCTTATATAGCAACCCTAAATTCCAACCGTTACTGCGTTTTTTGTACTGCACCGGTACAACCGGTCCTCGTCCCGGTACAACCGGGACTCATGGTGTATCTGCAGAACCCTACCAAGCGGTACAACCGGACCTATAGGCGATAGTACCGGCTAAGAAAAATAACCGGACTAACCGCCTAGCCACCGCACAACCACCGCATCAAAACAGGAGCTTGACCGGCACTTGGGCGGTGCCTGGCCGGAACAACCGCATGGCCTTGAGCTCTTGAGCGTCTAAGTTCAGAGCGAAAGAACCGCTCGGAACACCGGTGGTACCGGTCATTGAGGAACGACCGGACCAACCGGGCCACTACCGCCCAAGAACCGCATCAAACCAGAAGCGCGAGCGGTACTTGAGCGGTGTATGGCCGGAACCACCGTCCTAGCTTTTGCAGAGCCTGGTGGCGGTACCACCGCCCGGAGGCAGCGGTACAACCGCTCGAGCAAAGCTGATGAGCGACAAGACCCAGCGGTACAACCGCTCCAGAGAGCGGTACAACCGCTGGGCAGAAACAGTGAGCAGGAATAGATAAGGGAAGATACAAGGAAAACTCTCTCTCTCTCACCTGATAAAGACAAAGGAGGGGTGATGAAGGTGTACGTGAAAAGATTCACCCAGTCCTTTCTAATGAGGATTCCCTCTTGATAGTACGGGTTCCCTACGACCAAAGAGATAAAAAACATAGGGGACACCGTCTTCGATCTTTTCCTACAAGAGAGAATAGCAATCCGATGTAGGCTTAAGCATCGAGAACCTGAAACATATAGCACACGATTAGACCACAAAGGGTTGTCATCATCATCCAAAACATAAAGTAGGGAAATGCCCTTTCAATCTCCCCCTTTTTGGTGGATGATGACAACAACACGATTTGCAAGAGATAAGTCAATGAAATCTAGACAGAACTCCCCCTGAATGTGTACCCCAACAGGAACTAGCTGTTAGAAAGCATGGGCACACTTTCAGGACTAGACTCCCCCTAGATTTTATAGACTCACCACTCTGAGCACGAAAAGGAGAGACAATATAATACTTAGAGGTAATAATAACGATAATGACCGAAGAACGGTAAGGTAAAAGGAGTAACATAAGTCTCTCACACAGCAAGGAACGAAACAAGTCCACGAACAAAGACCAACACTAAACACGAGAAAAAACAAAACCCAAAGAAAGACCCGAGACCTATAGAACCCTCTCCCCCTTTGGCATCAAGACACCAAAAAGGAAAAGAGCGAAGCTAGCGTCCCAAAGCTCAGGCGTCCTCCTCTGACTCCTCGGCCGCATCTAGATCCTCATCATCAGAGTCGTCATCGTCGTCGTGATCAGATTCCTCCATGGCATTGTCAGCTGCTGCAAGCGAGGAGGATGGCTGGTGAGGGGCTTCATCATCAGTCCAGGTGCTATGGTTAGAGATCCAACGCTCCTCTGGGGTGATGCTCTTCTCAGAGCCAATCTGAACCGGTATGTTGAGGTGCTTCATCATTGCAATTTGGCGACGCCGTGCAAGATTCTCATTGACGTGTGCCTCATACATCCTCTTCTGGATGTCAGCCTGGAGACAAAAGGTCTTCTTGACCTTGGCAGTAAGTTTGGCCACCCACGAAGGCTTGGCCCCTGGCTCCAGCTCAAAGTCCTCATCGTCAGAAGTAGCATAGACATCCTCAGGAGCATTTTCAGGGAAGCGAGGCTCGGCATGCTTCTTCTTCTTAAGGAGCTTGACCTCATGAACAGTGAGGTTGTCTGGAGAAGTGAGGAGCTCTCCAGGACGACGAACAGCCCTCACAGAGTTCAGAAAGCACATGACAAACGGGGCGTAGATTGGGACTTTACGGTAGATGACCACGTTGTACATCTCATGCCACATCCAATTTGACACATCAAACGTTGCCCCTGTCCCCACCATGGTCTTCATAGCAACCATCAAATCAACCAGATAGCCATAAATCTCATCTTGATTGCCCACCTTGGGCAAGAGCACATTGCGGAACACTCGGTTTATGATGTCATAGACCTTCTCCAAATCCTTGGATTCTCCAATAATGCCACGGCCCCGAATGTACAGAGGGGCAAGCTTCTCCTTAAGCATGGACTCAGGAAAATCATGAGGATGAATGCCACCCCTTCCTTCCAGACCGGTATCCTCGTACCCAATAGCATTGCAGAAGGCCCTCCAGGGAACGTGAAACAATTCATCGCGACACATGAAGGTGAGAGTGCGCGCATCATCTTCCCCAAAATGAACTGTGGCATAGAACTGATGGATGAGTTGAACATCAAAGTCACAATTGACTGACATGAGCTTGACAAGATCAAACTCCTCGCAGAGAGCTAGCTCCTCACCAAAATACTCCAAGTTGTTTCTCCAATGGTCAAGATCAATTGTCCACTGCTTGGCATATCTGTTCTTGTTGTGCTCAAAGAGTTCATGAACAATCCGCACTTGCATCTCATTCCGGAACTGAACAGTGGTCCATCGGGGAGCAATAGGAACCTCATACGGATTCTTTGATCGGAAGGCTTCCCAATCCTTGGCTTTCCAACGATGCAACGGCATAACCACACGTTGCTTAGCAGCTGCAGACTTTTCACGGCGAGTGGGCTTCGTGGGAATCACAACTTCTTCTTCATCATCAGACACAACCGGGCGCAAGGTCCTTCGTGCCCTCTTCTTGGTCTTGCAAGGAGTAGAGCGAGAACTAGAGCCACCTGAACACACACACGAAAAGAACACACAAAAACCCAACAAGGATGAGAGGATTGCACCCACTAGCAGAAAAGGAACAAGTTGCAACAACAGAGAAGATAGAATAGTGCTTTGTGGTTGATATACTCCAGTTATACCGGATCTTCCGCCGGTAGTATCGCTCTAGCGGTTGTACCGCCCGCAGGGGCGGTAGAACCGCTGACAGTGGCACTACCAGGGAAGATAAATCTAACCGAGGCATACGAATCACATAAGTAATATTCCAAATTCTAAGTGCTGCAAACAAGACAGGAGGCTAACAAGGATCTCTTCTAAACCAAAGATCGAACACTAAATGCGGAACTTTGAGTAATGCCCTAGACAAGGAAGAACCCTAGAAAGAACTAGAAGTAAAGAACACGAGGCATTACCACCATCCATGAGAAGAGATCGGGAGGCCTCCACGGAGAGAATCCATGGAGAGCCAAGGATCCGAAGCGTGAGACGCACTCCGGGGCAGGGGTAGAGATGGCCGGCGGCTAGGGCAAGAGAAGAGGAACGAGGACGAAGGGAAAAAGACAACCCTTCAGCCCCGTCGGGTATATATAGGCCCGTAGACACACCCCGGTAGAACCTCTTAGGGGAGCGGTTGTACCGCTCGTCAGGTACAGACCGGTGGTTAGAGACAGTACTTCCGGTGCCAGGGAGGCAGCGGTAGTACCGCTTGACGTCAACCAGTAGTACCGGACGTAGGTTACCGTGGGTTTGAGCGGTGGAACCGCCCAAGCACAGAACGGAGACCCAACGGGACGGCACAACTCGGTACCAGCGGTAGAACCGCCCATGATACCGGTTGTACCGCCTGACCACCTATGCCCAAGCCAAGATCAAATGAGTGCAATCCGAAGGGAGGAGGAAGGGGCACAAACAGGAGAGAAGCAACACCCTAGGAGAACCCAACACAAAAAGCAAAGACAGCACAAAGAGAAAACACCACGAGAACAACAAGGCTAACTCCAACCTCCTGAAGGGAGGACGGTGGCCGAGGCCACCTATGTTTGAGTCAATTGGTATGGCACCGCGAAGAATTATCCTTGGGTCCATGACCAAAACTCGTCTTTGAAGCACAAGTACCATCAAACATGGCTAATGTGAAAGACTTGATTGATTTATGCATAATGAGGGGAGGGAGAGTTCATTGAGAGAACATCACTCCCCCTATGTCCATGCCTGCATCTAAATAGGACAACACGTTGAGTATGGTGGGGTGTGCAAGGGTTCAAGCAACATTGCTCGAATCGATGATATTTAGCTCATGCCTTAACTCGGGAAATCTTGCTTCATCCAAGGGCTTCGTGAAGATGTCTGCAAGGTTATCATGAGTGTTGACGTAGTTGAGCTCGATCTCTCCTCGCCTAATGTGATCCCGGATGAAGTGATACCGGATCTCAATATGCTTCGTCTTGAAGTGTTGCACCGGGTTGAGAGAGATCTTGATGGCACTTTCATTGTCACACCAAAGAGGCACTTTGTCACAAGTGACACCGTAATCCTTTAAAGTTTGCCTCATCCATAAGAGTTGTGCACAACAACTACCGGCCGCTACATACTCCGCTTCGGTGGACGAGAGAGACACACAACTTTGCTTTTTGGAAGACCAACTTACCAAAGAGCAACCAAGGAATTGGCACCCTCCGAAAGTGGACTTCCTATCCACTTTGTCTCCCGCCCAATCGGAATCCGAGTACCCTACAAGCTTGAAGTTTGATCCTCTTGGGTACCATAAGCCAAAGTTTGGGGTATGAGCCAAATATCGAAAGATTCGTTTGACCGCCACATAGTGACTTTCTTTAGGTGCGGCTTGAAACCGTGCACAAATTCCCACACTCAACATGATGTCCGGTCTAGATGCACAAAGGTAAAGGAAGGATCCAATCATGGAACGATATACCTTTTGATCCACCACTTTACCATTGGGATCTAAGTCAAGTTGGCACTTGGTGGGCATTGGAGTGGAAGCCGGCTTGACGTCACTTAGCTTGAATCTCTTGAGTATGTCTTGAGTGTATTTGGATTGATTGATGAAGGTTCCTTCTCTTCTTTGCTTCACTTCGAACCCTAGAAAGAACTTCAACTCTCCCATGGAGGACATCTCGAACTTTGAGGTCATGAGAGCGGCAAATTCCTCATTGAAAGCTTTGTTAGGAGAACCAAAGATAATATCATCAATATATAATTGGCACACAAACAACTCCCCTTTGACCTTCTTAGTAAAAAGAGTGGGGTCGATTAGCCCAACTTCAAAACCACGGTCTTGTAACAACTCAGTAAGGTGGCTGTCGGATTTTGGGTTCCGGCAGACCCTTGAGGTTCGAACACTGTGCGCGCGGATATTTCACCTTCTACCTACCTGCACCCCTCCGCCATGCTAGGATCAGAACTACGGGAAGAACGGCACAAGAGACACAGGGTTTATACTGGTTCGGGCCACCGTTGTGGTGTAATACCCTACTCCAGTTTGTGGTGGGTGGATTGCCTCTTGGGCTGATGATGATGAACAGTACAAGGAAGAACAGCCTCGTGAGGGTCTGCTCTTGGCTGGGGCAATGAACTGCTGGGAGGAGTTCAGCCACCTTTCTCTCTCTCTCTCTCTCTTTCTAACCAGTCGACCCCTAGAGACACTTCGACGCGACCGAACCCACCCCCTTGCTACGTGGGTGGCTGGTCCTATTTATAGAGGCCCTGGTCCTCTTCCCAAATATTGAGCGGGAAGGGAGCCAACAATGGCGGGCTACTTTGAAGGGGGACAGCAAGTATCAGCTATCCTGACAAAAGTAGTCTTCGCCTGTGCAAAGCTCTGGTGATGACGCCGTCTTGGGCTCCATGGTGACCTCCGTCTCGTAGTCCTCCTGGTCTTGGTCTCGTTGCACCGAAACGGCAACCTTTGCCCGATGCCTCGGTACTCCGCGGCTGCGCTTTCCCCCTTTGCACCAAAGAGGACAGGAGGACGCTGCGCGGGCTGGCACCCGCCTGGCGCCCTGAGTCGTCATGGCTTGCGTCACGGGCACCTCACGAGGTACCCCGCCTTGATCTCTTCGCCTCCTCGTGAGCCAGCCTGACGAGGCCGTGCCTGAGGAGGCTCTGCGTCGTCCGCCCCGCGAGGCTTGGCCCCTCGCGAGGGTCTTGAGTTTGTGTTGGTGAAGATGGACCGTGCTGGGCCCCCTTTTGAGCCACGCCGCAGGCCGCAGGCAGGCAAGTCTGGGGACCCCTGTTCCCAAAACGCCGACAGTAGCCCCCGGGCCCAAGACGTGCCCGGACTTGGCCGTGTAGGGAGGCAGAAGGGCAAGAGCGAAGCGCCGCGGGCCCTAACAGCCTGCGGCCTTAGGCGCCGCACGGCGGTTGATTGGATGTGGGCGGCACTGTTCCCCCACGCCCTCCTTATCTTGCGCTATGCTAGACGGACCCGTAGTCGTACACAGTCGTTCCCCTTTTATCGCTCGAGCGCCCCCTGTCCTTCCTCCGCTCGAACCCTGGTTTTTGTTTTCAATTCAATCTCGAATCCTTCCCTCCCCCCTTCCTATCGCCATGGCCCCGACAAAGAAGGGAAGAGGGAAGGAACCCGCGTCTCCGCCTTGCCCGCCGGCGTTGGCGGCCCCCGCCGAGGGCTTGGGCAAGGTCAGCTTGGCTCTGGCCACCATCTTCAATGAATGCGGGAGGACGACGGCTTGGCCCGCGTCCCACTTCTCCATCGATAGGATAGCTACCGAGGTCCCATATTTTGCCGACACCTTGTGGGCTGGTCTGGTTCCCCCCTTTTCTGATTTCTTCAATGTCGTGCTCTCCCACTATCAGATCCACATGATGCATCTGAGTCCTGAATCCATCACCCTCCTTTCGGTCTTTGCCTTTGTTTGCGAAGCCATGGTGGGCATCCCTCCTTCGGTTGCCTTGCTGCGCCACTTCTTCTCGCTGCATCTTGTCGACCCTACCCAATGCTGGGCGTGCGTGAGCTTCATTGCCGCGTCTGAGACTGCGGCCTCTGGGATTGACTTCAAGCTCCCCCTGCCCGCGGTTGGGTTCCATGAGCGGTGGCTGTATGTGGACGCAGGGGTGCCCAGCCCCCTGCTATCAGAGCCGACCTCGCCTGCTGTCCCCAATTCAGGCTGGGGCCGGGAGACGCCCGAGAGCCCCCGGCTCGTATTCTTCTGGCGCCGCTTCACGCTCTTGAGGTCGCTTGGCGTGACAGCACCCAAGGTGGTGAAGGAGTTTCTGCTATGCCGTGTTGCTCCTCTTCAACGCCACTCTCGCCGAATGTGGGCCTTCCGCGGGCGCGAGCATAGTATGAGGCTCCAGGAGGAGGACCTGGCTCCTGAGGTGCTGAAGAGGGCGCTCTTGACCCTGGCTGGGGACCCCAACCCCGGCAGCGTCCGGCAGGGAGGGGCCTTGTTGTACCTCTACCAGAGCAGGGTCGACTTTGTGAAGCAGATGCCTGCCTTTGATGAGTGGGGGCTGCGCCCTGCCGGCCTCCAGGGACCTCGCGAGAATCCAGTCGTGGTGACTGCCCTTCCAATCGGCCTAGGCGACTCGTCCTCGAGTGGCGGAGCAGGGAGGCACGAGGTGCCAGAGGCCGAGGGGGCTTCCGGCGTGGTGACAGTGCCGGGCGAGGCTCATGAGGAAGCAGTTATCAGGGCCCGCACCGCCGAGGCTGAGGGTGACAAACAGCTGCCCTCTGCGCCTGCGACTGGGGCCCCTGAGGCTCCAGCTGCTTCTCTTAGGGAGGCGATTGGCGGCGCACATCAGGCAGGCGCCCCTGACGCTGATCGTCTTGACGCTCCATCTTCGTCGCAGGTCGATCCCTGCGCCCGACTCCTAGGCCGCTTCCGCGTGGACTTTGGGGCTCTCCGGAAGAAAAGTGAGGCCCTGGGCGACGATCGCCCTTGTCGCTTGCTGAAGCGCAGAAAGTACTTCGCCACTGATGAGTAAGCCTTCTCCTTTCCCTGCTCCTGATCCTTCTATTGCTCTTACTGACCCTTGCTCTGTAGGCCCTTCCAGTCGAGCTTGCTGAGATGGCTGAGGAGCCGTCCCCCTTGGCTTCGCCCCCTCCATCGTCCTCGAGCGCTCCGAGCAGCGGAACCCTTGTAGTGAGGGCGATCGAAGAGGTGAACCATCCCAAGGCGTATCGTGGCCCTGCGCACCTCGCGATCCTCCTTCGTGAGCCTTCTCGTGGCGTAGCCAGCCTGCCGTGGGCTTCCCGCCTGGTTGTAGACTGTGATTGGCTGAGGCGCCTCCTGCGCTCTTCTCCCGGGTTCGAGCTGGCCCCAGGCCAGGCTTCTGATGTGGCATGCCCAGCCGTTGCGAGGGTGCCAGCCCCCAGCCCCCAGCCCGTAGGGGGAGGGCTGACTTGCAGCCCCCGGCGCTTGCTTGGGGCAGATGATGGTGTGGAAGACGTGCTTGAGCACGCCCGGGAGCGTCGAGCTCTACGCCAAGGATTCCTTCGAAGGGCGACTGACGCAGTGAGCCTGCTTGGCGAGGAGCTTGCTGATGAAAACGCGCGCCTTGAGGCCGAGGGCCTGCGCCTGGTTGCAGAGAGGCGCGAGCTGGAGGGCGCCATCGCCCTTGCGCGCCGTCAGCGTGACCTTGATGAAGCGGAGGCCACGGCGTCGTTGGTGGCCTCTCGGGAGGCCCGGTCTCGGGCTGTTGAGGAAGCTCGGGAGTCTGACCGGCGACGAATGGCTGCGGAGGAGCGGGCTCAGGAGCTCCTGGCCTGGTGCCACTCGCTGGAGGAGCAGGTGGAGCAGCGCGAGGCAGCCCTCGCGTCGATAAGGGTGGGCCTCTGGCGACTCGGCGGAGCTCCAGAAGCGTGAGGAGGCGCTGACGCTGGAAGCCGCCGAACGTACCCGCGAGTACGAGCGTCTGGAGACGAGGGAGCGCTTGGTGACGCAGGTGGAGGACGATGTCGCTGCACAGGAAGCCCGTGTCCTGGAAGAGGTCGGACGTCGGGTGGTGATGGCGCATTTGAACCTCGAGCACGAGTTCGAGGAGAAGCTGGGGTTGATCCGGACCGAAGCCGAAGGCAGGACTGCTGCCCTGAGGGCCAAGCTGGAGGAGGTGACCCGGCGGGCCGATGCTTCCCGGGCCGCCCTTGAGGTGGCACAAGGTGAGCTAACCACCTCCCAGGCCGAGGTGCTCCTTCTTCGCCAGCGGGTGGAGGAGGCTGAGGCCGTCGCGCGCCAGAATGCGTATGAGATACGTCAGCGGCGGCTCCTGGAGCATGAGCACGACCCCATGCTTACCATGCTCCGGGAGAGGGACAACGCGGCCTTGGGCAACATCTGCGAGGAGACCGTCGGCGAGCCGCACGTGGTCAACTACGCGGGCAATCTTCAATTATTCACTGACTGGTGACGCAGCTGGAGGCGCGGTCGATCAGGGTTGACAGGTTGGTGGAGGAGAGGAGCCGCGCCCTGCTCAGGCGCGCCTTTTCTCGTGTCTTCAGCCATCTCCGGAGCATGGATCCCCACTTCGATTTCGACGCCGCCATCGCCCCAGTCCCTCAGGCCGTCCGAGGCGAGCTGGCACACTGGGTGGAAGACAATGTGGAGGCTCTTATCAGGGCCTTCGCCTCGGACAACGATGACGCGATCGTGGCGGCCGACGAGGGCGGCATGATGGGCGGTCCTGCCGCCGCCGGTGGCAACGCGGACAGCGATGGCGAGTTCAGTGACGCCAGCAACGGCCCCGGTGGTGCTCCTGAGGACGCATTGGAAGATCCATCCGACTGATTGTGCTTCGTTCCTGCTTACCCTACATGAATAGAACTCAGGTTTTGGCCTGATAGCTGTGAGAGCATTTTGGAGGGGGAGCCCCTCATGTAAAACTTGTGTTTGTCGTATCAGTAGGAGCTACATTACCCATGCGCTCGCGCCAGGTGGTTGGCTTAAGCGACACATTGATCGGCTAATTTACCTTTGTCCCGTGTTGGCCCTGGGGCAGCCCGTAGGAGGCTATGATGCCCTGAGTGTTTCCTGATTGAATCCGTTGGACCTGTAGTAAGACGCCCTCCTGAGAGGACGCGGCGACGGCAGTCTGGGTTGCGCGCAAGCTAGGCCTGACCCGGCTCACGAAGGGCTCACGAGGGGAGGCAGCTGAGGCGAAGTAGTAACCGAAACGCGAGAAATTGCACGAACGAGACTAAGCACCCCTTCCCCGAACACACGCAAATCTCAAATTCGAATCCAACTTGAAACCAGCGGGGAAAGCGACAACCAAAGGGAAAAGGCAACGAAAGCAAACAAAAGGCCGCGTCCGGCACCTAGTCTAGTCTTGGACGTCTTCTCACCAGCACGGAGCTAAGTGCTGCCACTGAGCGTGGGAGGGAGCCCCAGGGCCTGAGGCCGGCACCCCTGAGAGTCCGGGGCGTGTACAGTCCCACTCATTATTACGTGAGAGTGTCACGGGGCGGCGAGCTTCACAGGCACTGGGCCTTCTTCACAGGTACTGGCCTTGCTTCATATCGCCAGATGAGGGCCCCGCCTTGCGCCACACTCTAGTGCCATCAGCAACGACCGGAAACCAGGACGCTGCCCGATGGGGTAGAGCGGTCGCCAGCGGTTCCCCCGACGACCACGGGTCCTCCGCCGGGGGCAGGCCCTGGGGCACCTCCCCAGCGGAGGGCCTACCTCTTGAGAACGCCTTGCTCCGAACACCGCGGTGGTGATGTCGGATCCCTGCCCCTCTCCTGCAGCCCCTTGCGCCCTCCTCCCGAGGGGTAGGAGACTATGGGAGCGGGGCAGCTGCTCGCTGCGACGACCTACACCTCCTGCGACCCATGGTTAGCGTATACCTACTCCTGAAGAATCAGCGGTACCCGATAATCATTGCCTCCCGCGTGGCCAGTGGGACCGTCCCGGGGCTCCTGGAAAGGCTTAGCTTCTGGTGCCTCGTCCCCCCAGCTTGGGCTGAGGAGCGAGCCTTGTCCGTTCTCGTGAGGGTGTCCTTGGTCCATCATGAGGGGCACGTATTCCTCTGGCGCCGTCATCCCGAATGCCACGCCGTAATGCCCCGCATGCCACGCAGTCCTGCCTGACGCGCCCACCGTGGGGTGGCAGCGCGGCTGCCCACTGGGGCCGCGGGTCGCGTTGAGTCCTTCTTCTTCGCGGACCGGGGGTGGGGGCAGCGCCGCCGCCGGTCCGGCGCTGACAGCTTCGCTAGCGACGGAGTAGCCTTGGAGCCCGCGGGCGCGCGCGGAGCCCCCGCGCGGGTCGCCCTGGGCTTGAGATGTGAGCTGGGTGGAGAAGGGGTGAGCCCCCAAGGCGGCAAAGCCCAGGAGCTCTGCCACTCGCTCCAGCAGCACGTCGTGGCCGCCCTCCAGCAGTCTGCACTGCAGCAGCTCTCGGGCCACCGTGAGCGCGGCCCTCGAGTTCGCCTGCTCCTGGCGGGTGTACGGTGTCATGGCCATGGCGTGATTGGAGGCCCTTGCTGCCGACCGCGCCTGCCGCGGTGTAAGAGCTGTCGAAGCCTGTCCGCGTCGCCCGCGGCCCGCAGCGCCCTGCGGACCGCGAGCTGCCTGGGGCACGGGGTCGCCCAAGGCGAGCGGCTCTGCGCGGGAGGTCCATGCAGCCCATGGGTCTGGGTTGCCCTCCTGGTCGCCGGGCATGGTGATGACAACGCGACGGGGCACGGAGCGGTGGAAGACGAATTCCGGTGCACCCCTGCCTGGCGCGCCAAATGTCGGATTTCGGGTTCCGGCGGACCCTTGAGGTTCGAACACTGGGGTGCGCACGGAGATTTCACCTTCTACCTACCTGCACCCCTCAGCCATGCTAGGATCAGAACTACGGGAAGAACAGCACAAGAGACACAGGGTTTATACTGGTTCGGGCCACCGTTGTGGTGTAATACCCTACTCCAGTTTGTGGTGGGTGGATTGCCTCTTGGGCTAATGATGATGAACAATACAAGGAAGAACAGCCTCACGAGGGTCTGCTCTTGGCTGGGGCAATGAACTGCTGGGAGGAGTTCAGCCACCTTTCTCT
>NC_041388.1:371848606-371865561 GCF_002162155.2 Triticum dicoccoides | reverse complement strand
CTCTCTCTCTCTCTCTCTTTCTAACCAGTCGACCCCTAGAGACACTTCGACGCGACCGAACCCACCCCCTTGCTACGTGGGTGGCTGGTCCTATTTATAGAGGCCCTGGTCCTCTTCCCAAATATTGAGCGGGAAGGGAGCCAACAATGGCGAGCTAATTTGAAGGGGGGCAGCAAGTATTAGCTATCCTGACAAAAGTAGTCTTCGCCTGCGCAAAGCTCTGGTGATGACGTCATCTTGGGCTCCACGGTGACCTCCGTCTCGTAGTCCTCCTGGTCTTGGTCTCGTTGCACCGAAATGGCAACCTTTGCCTGATGCCTCGGTACTCCGCGGCTGCGCTTGCCCCCTTTGCGCCAAAGAGGAAAGGAGGACGCTGCACGGGCTGGCACCCGCCTGGCGCCCTGAGTCGTCATGGCTTGCGTCACGGGCACCTCGCGAGGTACCCCGCCTTGATCTCTTCGCCTCCTCGTGAGCCAGCCTGACGAGGCCGTGCCTGAGGAGGCTCCGCGTCGTCCGCCCCACGAGGCTTGGCCCCTCACGAGGGTCTTGAGTTTGTGTTGGTGAAGATGGGTCGTGTCGGGCCCCCTTTTGAGCCACGCCGCAGGCCGCAGGCAGGCAAGTCTGGGGACCCTCGTTCCCAGAATGCCGACAGTGGTCATACCACGCACGTGGGGCTTGTTTAAGACCATAGAGTGCCTTATCGAGTTGATACACATGATCGGGAAAGTAGGGATCCTCGAACCCGGGGGGTTTCTTGACGTAAACCAATTCATTAATGGGACCATTAGGGAAATCACTCTTCACATCCATTTGTTGTAACTTAAAGTTATGATGAGAAGCATATGCAATCAACATGCGCATGGATTCAAGACGAGCGACGGGAGCAAAGGTTTCACCATAGTCGATACCCTCGACTTGGGAGTAGCCTTGTGCTACCAAACGAGCCTTGTTGCGAATGATAATCCCATGGGCATCTTGCTTGTTCTTGAATATCCACTTGGTTCCAATGACATTGTGGTTCCCCGTTGGCCTTGGCACCAATCTCCACACTTTGTTGCGCTCGAAGTTGTTGAGTTCTTCGTGCATGGCATTGAGCCAATCCAGATCTTCTAGCACCTCATAGACCTTGTGGGGTTCCACACAAGAGACAAACGCGTGATGCTCACAATAATTTGCTAATTGTCTATGAGTGCTTACCCCCTTTCTTAAGCTTCCAAGCACATTCGTCGTGAGATGATCCTTGGTGGAGAGCTTGGAAGCAACCTTGGCGGCAC
Source organism: Triticum dicoccoides (assembly GCF_002162155.2). Taxonomy (NCBI): domain Eukaryota; kingdom Viridiplantae; phylum Streptophyta; class Magnoliopsida; order Poales; family Poaceae; genus Triticum; species Triticum dicoccoides. Next base: position 371,864,287 of record NC_041388.1, on the reverse strand, counting down.
GACACTCTAATTCCTCCTCGGTGGTGAGTTGAGGAGCGATTACTTGATCATCTTGAGCGCCGTCATGAACTTGTTCTTGATCTTCAACTTGCTCGGGGGAGAGAACTTGACCTTGGGCATCACTTGGTGTGTCAACACCGTCTTGAGTATGATCTTGCCCTTGGTCTTGTCCATGAGGTTGAGGGCCTTCACTTTGTTCTTCGGAAGCGTGTGGGCCTTGGGTTGGTGATGGCTCCACTTGAGTGGAGCATTGTCCTTCTCCTTCGGCCACAAGGGGTTCCTCAATGGGTAGAATGAAACCAACACCCATTCTTCTTATGTCTTGAGGAGGAATTTCATCACCTACATCACAAGTGCCACTTTGCTCCACTTGCGAGCCGTTATTCTCATCAAACTCCACGTTACATGTTTCCTCAATAAGTCCCGTGGATTTATTGAGGACACGGTAAGCATGAGAGTTTGTAGCATAACCAACAAATATGCCCTCATAAGCTCTAGCCTCAAATTTAGACAACCGAACACCTTTCTTGAGAATGAAACACTTACACCCGAATACCCGGAAGTACTTGAGGTTGGGCTTGTTACCGGTGAGTATCTCATATGGAGTCTTGTTCAAGCCCTTGCGGAGGTAGAGCCGATTGGATGCATGACACGCGGTGTTGATGGCTTCGGCCCAAAAGTTGTACGGAGACTTGAACTCCGCCATCATGGTCCTTGCCGCATCCATCAACGTCCGGTTCTTCCTCTCCGCAACACCGTTTTGTTGAGGGGTGTATGGTGTGGAATATTGATGCTTGATTCCCTCATCACTAAGAAACTCATCCAAGGTGTAGTTCTTGAACTCGGTGCCGTTGTCACTTCTTATTGTCAAGATCTTTGCATTGTGTTGACGTTGTGCTTCATTTGCAAAGTCAATGACGGTTTGTTGGGTCTCGCTCTTCCTCTTGAAGAAATACACCCACATGTACCTTGAGTAGTCGTCCAAATCACCAAGCAATACTTCCTACCTCCAAGACTATCGAAGGATGGGGGCCCAAAAAGATCCATGTGAAGAAGCTCCAAGGGCCTCTTTGAATAAATGATAGTCGCGGGAGGGTGAGACTTCTCATGTAGCTTTCCTTCGATACAGGCACTGCAAGCACGATCTTTAACAAAACTAACATTCGTTAGTCCACGTACATGGTCCCCCTTGAGAAGACTTTGCAAAGATTTCATATTGACATGGGCTAAACGGCGATGCCAAAGCCATCCCACATCAACTTTAGCCATTAGGCATGTCGCGGTCTTAGTGGGTCGCTCCGAAAAGTTAATCACATATAGACCGTTCTCGACATGCCCAACAAAAGCTACTTTAAGAGTCTTGCTCCACAAGAGGGCCACGGTATCGATATCAAAGAAAGTGGCAAAGCCCATGATTGCAAGTTGACAAACGGAAAGTAAATTGTATGCAAGGGACTCAACAAGCATGACCTTCTCGATCGTGAGATCATGAGAGATGGCCACCTTTCCAAGTCCCAATACCTTAGAGGATGAGGCGTCACCCCATTCGACATTGGTGGGCATAGATGGAACTTTGTGCACGTCCACCACCAAGTCCTTGCTTCCGGTCATATGATTTGTGGCTCCGCTATCGAGCAACCATGATCCACCACCGGAAGCAAACACCTACAAGAGATCAATGCTTGGTTTTAGGTACCCATTTTGTAATGGGTCCTTTGATGTTAGTAACAAGGGTCTTAGGAACCCAAATAGACCATTCAATGTACTCATGAAGAGAACCAACAAATTTGGCATAAACATGCCCATCACTAGCACGGCATAACACATAAGAAGGATTAAAATCGCCGGCTTTGTTGGGAGGAGTGACATTGCCCTTCTTGACATTGTTCTTCTTCTTCTCCTCGGGGACACTCTCTCCCTCCCTCACAAAGGCTTGCATGAGGGGAGGAGGTCGTTTGGTCTTGTCATTCTTCTTCTTGTTCTTGGAGTCGGGCACGTGCCCAACCCCTTCCTTGGCCACACCTCCCTTTTGGTTGATCAAGAGATCGTTGAGGTTCTTCTTGCCTTGTATGCAAGTCGCAAGACCTCTCTCAAGTTGCTCCTTCAACTTAGCATTTTCCTCAACAAGATGTATATGCTCACAACACGGGTTAGTAGCATTTGCATTATCAATTAAAACCGTATGAGGAAAAGTTGCTTTCTCCTTAGTTAGCTTCACTTGGAGTTGATCATGAGACTCCTTGAGACTAGCGTGAATACCCTTCAAGGCCTTGTGGGCCTTGTCAAGTATATCAAACTCCTCTTTGAGTCTAGCGGTGTGGAGGAAGTACGTCTCAAGAAGCCACTAGGGCCACCGTATTCTCCTCACGCCCTCACACAATGCGAGATGCCGTGATTCCACTATGGGTGCCCTTGAAGGCGGCGACCGAACCTTTACAAACAAGGTTGGGGCTCTCTCCACAACTTAATTGGAGGCTCCCAACAAAACCACGAAGCTTCACCATAATGGAATATGGCTCCGAGGTGACCTCAACCGTCTAGGGTGCTCAAACACCCAAGAGTAACAAAATCCACACAAGAAAGTATGGGGGAAGCAAATATCCTTTGGTGGAAGTGTAGATCTAGGTCTTCTCCTTCAATCCCTAGAAAATCAACAAGTTTGAGTGGCTAGAGAGAGAGATCGGGCAAGAGAGCTTGGTGTGCATTAATGGTGGAGTGAGAGAGGTGAAAGGTGGGAGTGGTAGGTGGGAGAAGCTCCCTTATATAGCAACCCTAAATTCCAGCCGTTACTACGTTTTTTGTACTGCAGCGGTACAACCGGTCCTCGTCCCGGTACAACCGGGACTCACGGTGTATCTGCAGAACCCTACCAAGCGGTACAACCGGATGTGCAGGCGGTAGTACCGGCTAAGAAAAATAACTGGACTAACCGCCTAGCCACCGCACAACCACCGCATCAAAACAGGAGCTTGACCGGCACTTGGGCGGTGCCTGGCTGGAACAACCGCATGGCTTTGAGCTCTTGAGCGGCTAAGTTCAGAGCGGAAGAACCGCTCGAAACACCGGTGGTACTGGTCATTGAGGAACGACCGGACCAACCGGGCCACTACCGCCCAAGAACCGCATCAAACCAGAAGCGCGAGCGATACTTGAGCGGTGTATGGCCGGAACCACCGTCCTAGCTTTTGCAGAGCCTGGTGGCGGTACCACCGCCCGGAGGCAGCGGTACAACCGCTCGAGCAAAGCTGATGAGCGACAAGACCCAGCGGTACAACCGCTCCAGAGAGCGGTACAACCGCTGGGCAGAAACAGTGAGCAGGAATAGATAAGGGAAGATACAAGGAAAACTCTCTCTCTCTCTCTCACCTGATAAAGACAAAGGAGGGGTGATGAAGGTGTACGTGAAAAAATTCCCCCAGTCCTTTCTAACGAGGATTCCCTCTTGATAGTACGGGTTCCCTACGACCAAAGAGATAAAAAACATAGGGGACACCGTCTTCGATCTTTTCCTACAAGAGAGAATAGCAATCCGATGTAGGCTTAAGCATCGAGAACCTGAAACATGTAGCACACGATTAGACCACAAAGGGTTGTCATCATCATCCAAAACATAAAGTAGGGAAATGCCCTTTCACCGGGCTTGGTCGTAGTACAACACGTGCCCTAGTTAGTTTCCTTGTCTTGTTACTAAGTAAAGAACTATGGCGTCCTTCTGATGACGAGCCGCCATCTCCGGTGCTGGGCCGTGAGCCGGCCCGCTTGGTGAGTCGCCCCGCAAGCCTTGAGGTCTTGATCGTCACGACCCATTCCAAGTCTTGCTCTTCAGGTCGCCATTGGATAACCCAGCCCTGAATGGGCGGGTTATATCGTGGGGTTATATCCCCAACAAGACTTCTCCCATGTCCTCAAGAACAAACGTAACTACTCACATGACATATTCATGTTCAAGATTAGAGGGGTATTGAATAGCATAATGGATCTAAACATATGATCTTCCACCAAATAAACCAACAAGCATCAACTATAAGATGTAATCAACACTACTAGCATCCCACAAGTACCAATCTGAGGTTTTGAGACAAAGATTGAATACAAGAGATGAACTAGGGTTTGAGATGAGATGGTGCTGGTGAAGATGTTGATGAAGATTAGTCCTCCCATGATGAGAGGATCGTTGGTAACGACAATGGCTTCGATTTCCCCCTCCTGGAGGGAAGTTTCCCCGGCGGAATCTCTCCGTCAGAGAGCAAAAGTGCTCCTGCCCAGGTTCCGCCTCGAGACGGCGGCGCTTCGTCCTGAAACCTTTCTTCTGATTTTTTTTCTAAGACAAATGGCATCATATAGGTGAAGATAGGCCCCGGAGGCCTGCCAGGCTCACCACAAGCTCAGGGGGGCGCGCCCCCCAGGCTTGTGGCTGTCTCGTGGGTCCCCTTCTGGTACTTCTTTCGCCAATAATTTTAATATATTCTAAAATAATTTTTTGTTAATTTCAGCTCATTTGGAGATGTTAATGCCTCCGATATAGCCCTTTTCGGTCCAGAATTCTGGCTGCCGGCAATCTCCCTCTTTATGTGAAACTTGCAAAATAAGAGAGAAAAGGCATAAAAATTGTATCATAAAGTGAAATAGCAGTTCATAATGCAATAAATATCAACATAAAAACATGATGCAAAATGGACGTATCAACGGTTCACGAACCCGAATGTCTGGGGAATCTGCCGTGGCAAAGTTCAGCGTGTTTAAGATTCGTGGTCCAAATGAAGGGCCGAAAGGGCGCTCGGGCCAAAACGCTAGGTTCCTTAGAGCATCTCTAGCAGACCCCTTAAAACGGGGTGGCCTGTAAAAATCCGGTGACTATACGGGTTTGACCTGTTTTTTGGGCCAGACCAGAGCCCGTATTGTCGCTCGGACCGTAAATGTTTTTATGGTGGCCCGCAAACCGCCCTCCCACAGTATATCTAAGGGTTTGCAGCCGAAATATGGGTCGAAACCCTATCCGCGCGCTGCCGCAATTCCCAAATCCTCCTATCGATTTCTCGCCGCCGACATCTTCAATCCCCCTCAATGTGGTGCGGAATGTGGTCGGCGGGCTGTGGAAAAGGGCTGCCCATAGGTACAGAAACCAAGGGCTCTCGCCGCCGTCGTTGCTCCTCCGCCGCGAGACAGAGGAGTACGACTGCAAGCAGGCGCTAGAGGGCTATCCTCCGGCTCCTCCGCCGCGGGCAGCTCCTCGGTCGGTGCCTCGAGCTCCCATTCGCCGCTCACCCCGATGAAAAAGGAACCGGAGGAGCTCCCGCCGCTCCATGCGGTGAAGATGGAGCTCAAGGGGGAGCCGGAGCGGCGGGACGGTGGCGTCGTCGGGCTGGAGGATTTCCTCGCCCCCGGCGGAGGCGGATGCCATGGAGGCTGTTGGGGAACGTAGCAGAAATTCAAAAATTTTCCTACGTAACACCAAGATCTATCTATGGAGAGACCAGCAACGAGTAGAAAGGAGAGTGCATCTACATACCCTTGTAGATCGCTAAGCGGAAGCGTTCAAGTGAACGGGGTTGATGGAGTCGTACTCGTCGTGATTCAGATCACCGATGATCAAGTGCCGAACGGACGGCACCTCCGCGTTCAACACACGTACAGCCCGGTGACGTCTCCCACGCCTTGATCCAGCAAGGAGAGAGGGAGAGGTTGAGGAAGACTCCATCCAACAGCAGCACAACGGCGTGGTGGTGGTGGAGGAGCGTGGCAATCCCGCAGGGCTTCACCGAGCACCTACGGGAGAGGAGATGTGTCACGGGAGGGAGAGGGAGGCAACCAAAGGCCTTCGGTATGATTGCTCCTCCTTTTCCCCACTATATATAGGGCCAAGGGAGAGGGGGAAGGCGCAGCCTTGCCCCCTCCTCCAAGGAAGGGGTGCGGCTAAGGATGGGGAGGAGTCCATCCTCCCCAAGGCACCTCGGAGGTGCCTTCCCCCTTTAGGACTCTCCCCTTTTTCCTTTATCTTGGCACATGGGCCTCTAGGGGCTGGTGCCCTTGGCCCATGTAGGCCAAGGCGCACCCCCTACAGCCCATGTGGCCCCCAGGGCAGGTGGCCCCACCCGGTGGGCCCCCGGGACCCTTCCGGTGGTCCCGGTACAATACCGATGACCCCGAAACTTGTCCCGATGGCCGAAACAGGACTTCCTATATATAAATCTTTACCTCCGGACCATTCCGGAACTCCTCGTGACGTCCGGGATCTCATCCGGGACTCCGAACAACATTCGGTAACCACATACAAGATTCCTTTATAACCCTAGCGTCATCGAACCTTAAGTGTGTAGACCCTACGGGTTCGGGAGACATGCAGACATGACCAAGACGTTCTCCGGTCAATATCCAACAGCGGGATCTGGATACCCATGTTGTCTCCCACATGTTCCACGATGATCTCATCGGATGAACCACGATGTCAAGGACTTAATCAATCCCGTATTCAATTCCCTCTGTCTATCGGTATGTTACTTGCCCGAGATTCGATCGTCGGTATCCAATACCTTGTTCAATCTCGTTACTGGCAAGTCACTTTACTCGTTCCGTAACACATCATCCCATGATCAACTCCTTGGTCACATTGCGCATATGATGATGTCCTACCGAGTGGGCCCAGAGATACCTCTCCGTTTACACGGAGTGACAAATCCCAGTCTCGATTCGTGCCAACCCAACAGACACTTTCGGAGATACCTGTAATGCACCTTTATAGCCACCCAGTTACGTTGTGACGTTTGGTGCACCCAAAGCATTCCTACGGTATCCGGGAGTTGCACAATCTCATGGTCTAAGGAAGAGATACTTGACATTGGCAAAGCTCTAGCAAACGAACTACACGATCTTTTGTGCTAGTCTTAGGATTGGGTCTTGTCCATCACATCATTCTCCTAATGATGTGATCCCGTTATCAACGACATCCAATGTCCATAGCCAGGAAACCATGACTATCTGTTGATCACAACGAGCTAGTCAACTAGAGGCTCACTAGGGATATATTGTGGTCTATGTATTCACACGTGTATTACGATTTCCGGATAATACAGTTATAGCATGAATAAAAGACAATTATCATGAACAAGGAAATATAATAATAACACTTTTATTATTGCCTCTAGGGCATATTTCAAACAGTCTCCCACTTGCACTAGAGTCAATAATCTAGTTCACATCGCCATGTGATTAACACTCACAGGTCACATCGCCATGTGACTAATACCCAAGAGTTTACTAGAGTCAGTAGTCTAGTTCACATCACTATGTGATTGACACTCAATGAGTTTTATGTTTCATCATGTTGCTTGTGAGAGAGGTTTTAGTCAACGGGTCTGAACCTTTCAGATCCGTGTGTGCTTTACAAATCTCTATGTCATCTCCTAGATGCAGCTACCACGCTCTATTTGGAGCTATTCCAAACAACTGTTCTACTTGGAGCTATTCTAAATTATTGCTCCATTATATGTATCCGGTCTCTCTACTCAGAGCTATCCGGATAGGTGTTAAGCTTGCATCGTCGTAACCTTTACGACGAACTCTTTTACCACCTCCATAATCGAGAAAATTCCTTAGTCCACTAGTTACTAAGGATAACTTTGACCGCTGTCCTGTGAGCCATTCTTGGATCACTCTTGTACCCCTTGACTGACTCATGGCAAGGCACACTTTCGGTGCGGTACACAGTATAGCATACTGTAGAGCCTACGTCTAAAGCATAGGGGACGACCTTCGTCCTTTCTCTCTATTCTGCCGTGGTCGAGCTTTAAGTCTTAACTTCGTACCTTACAACTCAGGCAAGAACTCCTTCTTTGACTGGTTCATCTTGAACACCTTCAAGATCATGTCAAGGTATGTGCTCATTTGAAAGTACCATTAAGCGTTTTGATCTATCCTTATAGATCTTGATGCTTAATGCTCAAGTAGCTTAATCCAGGTTTTCTATTGAAAAACACCTTTCAAATAACCCTATATGCTTTCTAGAAATTCTACATCATTTCTGATCATCAATATGTCAACAACATATACTCATCAGAAATTCTATAGTGCTCCCACTCACTTCTTTGGAAATACAAGTTTCTCATAAACTTTGTATAAATCCAAAATCTTTGATCATCTCATCAAAGCGTACATTCCAACTCCGAGATGCTTACTCCAGTCCTTAGAAGGATCGCTGGAGCTAGCATACCTTTTAGCATCCTTAGGATCGACAAAACTTTTCTGATTGTATTGCATACAACCTTTCCTTACGAAAACTGGTAAGGAAACTTGTCTTGACATCCATCTGCCAGATTTCATAAATGCAGCTAATGCTAACATGATTCCGACGGACTTTAAGCATCGCTACGAGTGAGAAAATCTCATCGTAGTCAACTCCTTGAACTTGTCGGAAAACACTTCGCCACAAGTCGAGTTTCATAGATGGTGACATTACCATCCACGTCCGTCTTCTTCTTAAAAGATCCATTTATCTCAATGGCCTTACGACCATCGAGCCGTTCTGCCAAAGTCTACACTTTGTTTTCATACATGGATCCTCTCTCGGATTTCATGGCTTCTAACCATTTGTCGGAATTTGGGCCCACCATCGCTTCTCCATAGCTCGTAGGTTCATTGTTGTCTAGCAACATGACCTTCAAGACAGGATCACCTTACCACTCCGAAGTAGTACGTGTCCTTGTCGTCCTACGAGGTTTGGTAGTGACTTGATCTGAAGTTTCATGATCAATATCATAAGCTTCCACTTCAATTGGTGTAGGTGCCACAGGAACAACTTCCTGTGCCCTGCCACACACTAGTTGAAGAGACGGTTCAATAACCTTATCAAGTCTCCACCATCCTCCCACTCAACTCTTTCGAGAGAAACCTTTCCTCGAAAAAGGACCCGATTCAAGAAACAATCCATATTGCTTTCGGATCTGAATTAGGAGGTATACCCAACTGTTTTGGGTGTCCTATGAAGATGCATTTTATCCGCTTTGGGTTCGAGCTTAATCCTGAAACTTTTTCACATAAGCGTCGCAGCCCCAAACCTTTAAGAAACGACAACTTAGGTTTCTCTAAACCATAATTCATACGGTGTCATCTCAACGGAATTATGTGGTGCCCTATTTAAAGTGAATGTGGTTGTCTCTAATGCCTAACCCATGAACGATAGTGGTAATTCGATAAGAGACATCATGGCACGCACCATATCCAATAGGGTGCAATTATGATGTTCGGACACACCATCACACTATGGTGTTCCAGGCGGTATTAATTGTGAAACAATTTCAACAATGTCTTAATTGTGTGCCAAAACTCGTAACTCAGATATTCATCTCTATGATCGTATCATAGACATTTTATCCTCTTGTCACAATGATCTTCTACTTCACTCTGAAATTATTTGAACCATTCAATAATTCAGACTTGTGTTTCATCAAGTAAATATTCTCAACATCTACTCGAATCATCTGTGAAGTAAGAACATAACGATATTCACTGCTTGCCTCAGCACTCATTGGACTGCACACATCAAAATGTGTTACTTCCAACAAGTTACTATCTTGTTCCATCTTACTGAAACCGAGGCTTTTCAGTCATCTTGCCCATGTGGTATGATTTGCATATCTCAAGTGATTCAAAATCAAGTGAGTCCGAACGATCCATTTGCATGGAGTTTCTTCATGCATATACACCAATAGACATGGTTCGCATGCCTCAAACTTTTCAAAACCGAGTGAGTCCAAAGATCCATCAACATGGAGCTTCTTCATGCGTTTTATACCATTATGACTTACATGGCAGTGCCACAAGTAAGTGGTACTATCATTACTATCTTATATCTTTTGGCATGAAAATGTGTATCACTACGATCGAGATTTAATGAACCATTCATTTTAGGTGCAAGACCATTGAAGGCATTATTCAAATAAATAGAGTAACCATTATTCTCTTTAAATGAATAACCGTATTGCGATAGACATAATCCAATCATGTCTATGCTCAACGCAAACACCAAATCTCGATGGTAGAGGGAGCGTGCGATGCTTGATCATATCAACATTGGAAACACTTCCAACACATATCGTCAGCTCACCTTTAGCTAGTCTCCGTTTATTCCGTAGCCTTTTATTTCGAGTTACTAACACTTAGCAACCGAACCGGTATCTAATACCCTGGTGCTACTAGGAGTACTAGCAAAGTACACATTAACACAATGTATATCCAATATACTTCTATCGACCTTGCCAGCCTTCTTATCTACCAAGTATCTAGGGTAATTCTACTCTAGTGGTTGTTCCCCTTATTACAGAAGCACTTAGTCTCGGGTTTGGGTTTTACCTTGGGTTTCTTCATTGGTGCAGCAGCTGATTTGCCGTTTCATGAAGTATCCCTCCTTGCCCTTCTTGAAACTAGTGGTTTCATCAACCATCAACAATTGATGCTCCTTCTTGATATCTACTTTCGCGGTGTCAAACAACGCGAATATTTCAAGGATCATCATATCTATCCCTGATATGTTATAGTTCATCACAGAGCTCTAGCAGCTTGGTGGTAATGACTTCGGAGAAACTATCACTATTTCATCTGGAAGATCAACTCCCACTCGATTCAAGTGATTGTTGTACTCAGACAATCTGAGCACAAGCTCAACAATTAAGCTTCTCTCCTTAGTTTGCAGACTAAGAAAATCGTCGGAGGTCTTATACCTCTTGACGTGGGCACGAGCCTGAAATCCTAATTTCAGCCCTCGAAACATCTCATATGTTCCGCGACGTTTCGAAAACGTCTTTGGTGCCTCTACTTAAACCATTTAACTGAACTATCACGTAGTTATCAAAACGTGTATGTTCGATGTTCGAAACATCCACAAACGACGTTTGGGGTTCAGCACACTGAGTAGTGCATTAAGGACATAAGCTTTCTACTGATCGCATAATCGCTACTATCAACTTTCAACTATATTTTCTCTAGGAACATATCTAAACATTAGAACTATAGCGCGAGCTACGACATAATTTGCAAAAGGTCTTTTGACTATGTTCAGGATAATTAAGTTCATCTTATGAACTCCCACTTAGATAGACATCCCTCTAGTCATCTAAGTGATTACATGATCCGAGTCAAACTAGGCCGTGTCCGATCATCACGTGAGACGGACTAGTCATCATCGGTGAACATCTTCATGTTGATCGTATCTTCTATACGACTCATGCTCGACCTTTCGGTCTCTGTGTTCCGAGGCCATGTCTGTACATGCTAGGCTCGTCAAGTTAACCCTAAGTGTTTTCGCTGTGTAAAACTGTCTTACACCCGTTGTATGTGAACGTAAGAATCTATCACACCCGATCATCACGTGGTGCTTCGAAACGACGAACTGTAGCAACGGTGCACAGTTAGGGGAGAACACTTCTTGAAATTTTAATGAGGGATCATCTTATTTACTACCGTCGTTCTAAGTAAACAAGATGCATAAACATGATAAACATCACATGCAATCAAATAAGAGTAGTGACATGATATGGCCAATATCATATAGCTCCTTTGATCTTCATCTTCGGGGCTCCATGATCATCTTGTCACCGGCATGACACCATGATCTCCATCATCATGATCTCCATCATCGTGTCTTCATGAAGTTGTCACGCCAACGACTACTTCTACTTCTATGGCTAACGCGTTTAGCAATAAAGTAAAGTAATTTACATGGCGTTCTTCAATGACACGCAGGTCATACAAAAAATAAAGACAACTCCTATGGCTCCTGCCGGTTGTCATATTCATCGACATGCAAGTCGTGAATCCTATTACAAGAACATGATCAATCTCATACATTACATATATCATTCATCACATCCTTTTGGCCATATCACATCACATAGCATACCCTGCAAAACAAGTTAGACGTCCTCTAATTGTTGTTGCATGTTTTACGTGGCTGCTATGGGTTTCTAGCAAGAACGTTTCTTACCTACGCATGAACCACAACGTGATATGCCAATTGCTATTTACCCTTCATAAGGACCCTTTTCATCGAATCCGATCCGACTAAAGTAGGAGAGACAGACACCCGCTAGCCACCTTATGCAACTAGTGCATGTTTGTCGGTGGAACCGGTCTCACGTAAGCGTACGTGTAAGGTTGGTCCGGGCCGCTTCATCCCACGATGCCGTCGAATCAAGATAAGACTAGTAACGGCAAGCATATTGAACAATATCAACGCCCACAACTACTTTGTGTTCTACTCGTGCATAGAATCTACGCAATAGACCTAGCTCATGATGCCACTGTTGGGGAACGTAGCAGAAATTCAAAAATTTTCCTACGTAACACCAAGATCTATCTATGGAGAGACCAGCAACGAGTAGAAAGGAGAGTGCATCTACATACCCTTGTAGATCGCTAAGCGGAAGCGTTCAAGTGAACGGGGTTGATGGAGTCGTACTCGTCGTGATTCAGATCACCGATGATCAAGTGCCGAACGGACGGCACCTCCGCGTTCAACACACGTACAGCCCGGTGACGTCTCCCACGCCTTGATCCAGCAAGGAGAGAGGGAGAGGTTGAGGAAGACTCCATCCAACAGCAGCACAACGGCGTGGTGGTGGTGGAGGAGCGTGGCAATCCCGCAGGGCTTCACCGAGCACCTACGGGAGAGGAGATGTGTCACGGGAGGGAGAGGGAGGCAACCAAAGGCCTTCGGTATGATTGCTCCTCCTTTTCCCCACTATATATAGGGCCAAGGGAGAGGGGGAAGGCGCAGCCTTGCCCCCTCCTCCAAGGAAGGGGTGCGGCTAAGGATGGGGAGGAGTCCATCCTCCCCAAGGCACCTCGGAGGTGCCTTCCCCCTTTAGGACTCTCCCCTTTTTCCTTTATCTTGGCGCATGGGCCTCTAGGGGCTGGTGCCCTTGGCCCATGTAGGCCAAGGCGCACCCCCTACAGCCCATGTGGCCCCCAGGGCAGGTGGCCCCACCCGGTGGGCCCCCGGGACCCTTCCGGTGGTCCCGGTACAATACCGATGACCCCGAAACTTGTCCCGATGGCCGAAACAGGACTTCCTATATATAAATCTTTACCTCCGGACCATTCCGGAACTCCTCGTGACGTCCGGGATCTCATCCGGGACTCCGAACAACATTCGGTAACCACATACAAGCTTCCTTTATAACCCTAGCGTCATCGAACCTTAAGTGTGTAGACCCTACGGGTTCGGGAGACATGCAGACATGACCGAGACGTTCTCCGGTCAATAACCAACAGCGGGATCTGGATACCCATGTTGGCTCCCACATGTTCCACGATGATCTCATCGGATGAACCACGATGTCAAGGACTTAATCAATCCCGTATTCAATTCCCTCTGTCTATCGGTATGTTACTTGCCCGAGATTCGATCGTCGGTATCCAATACCTTGTTCAATCTCGTTACCGGCAAGTCACTTTACTCGTTCCGTAACACATCATCCCATGATCAACTCCTTGGTCACATTGCGCATATGATGATGTCCTACCGAGTGGGCCCAGAGATACCTCTCCGTTTACACGGAGTGACAAATCCCAGTCTCGATTCGTGCCAACCCAACAGACACTTTCGGAGATACCTGTAATGCACCTTTATAGCCACCCAGTTACGTTGTGACGTTTGGTGCACCCAAAGCATTCCTACGGTATCCGGGAGTTGCACAATCTCATGGTCTAAGGAAGAGATACTTGACATTGGCAAAGCTCTAGCAAACGAACTACACGATCTTTTGTGCTAGTCTTAGGATTGGGTCTTGTCCATCACATCATTCTCCTAATGATGTGATCCCGTTATCAACGACATCCAATGTCCATAGCCAGGAAACCATGACTATCTGTTGATCACAACGAGCTAGTCAACTAGAGGCTCACTAGGGATATATTGTGGTCTATGTATTCACACGTGTATTACGATTTCCGGATAATACAGTTATAGCATGAATAAAAGACAATTATCATGAACAAGGAAATATAATAATAACACTTTTATTATTGCCTCTAGGGCATATTTCCAACAGAGGCTGCCAACTTCGCGCGTAGTGCGCGGGAGGAGGAGGAGGTGGCGCAGCACCGCCACCGGGAGGAGGAGGTCAGCGACGTCCAGCTCGAGCAGGGCCTCGCCAGGGCGTGCGAGTTCGAGGAGAAGGAGGAGGAGTGGCACCGCGAAGCCAAAGTGCAGGACGCCGAGTACGTCGACCTCACCTCCGACACCAATGACGGGTGATCACCGCTGCCACCGCAACGTCGCCGCCGCACCTGCAGGGCTCACCGGTGAGCTCTATTTTGGTCAGTTTAGGGTTAGGGTAGGCCGACGCGCTTTCTAGCGCCGATGAACTATATGTATATATGAATGATCATCTATATTATATTTATGTATGAATGATCATCTCTAGTGTTTTTCGTTCATTTCTGAGGCGAAACACCTTTTCAAAACTTTACAATTTCATATACGATTTCTGGTCGGCCGCAGACAAATTCGCCCCTTATATCACCTCCTACATGAACCGGGTCTACCCTGTATAAATAAACACCGGTGCTTAAAAAAAGTCTGGTTTATTTCTTTAAGCACTTTTCCTAAGCACCTCCTATTCCACAAGGCCTAAGGGCGGCTAGAGATGCTCTTACGTTTGGCCCTTATCGTTTCGGAAGTCTTATCACATTCGGACTAAAAACATGCTATAGAAACAGTTGACGGCATCTTATACAAATTTCAATGCGTAGATGCTCTCCAAGCATCTTTACTCAAGCAGCAACTTCTCCAAATAAAAAGTACGTATTCACAATTAAGAAATCGGTATGAATGTAGTAATGGATAAATATAGGTGTGTACTGGATGCTACGGAGCATTTTATTCTTCAATTCATTCAGAGAATGATCGGAAGGAAAGAGGACAACAGTTCAATTTTCTGGCGGAGCAGTGGCGAGGAAGGCACGGACGGCATCCATGAGCCCGGAGACGCCGGGAGAGCGGCCACTGGGCGGGACGTACCTGCCCGCGTGCTCCATGGTGTACTCCGCGATCTCGGCCGCCTCGCCGCCGCAGCGCAGCCACAGGGCCTCCGCGTAGCTCGCGTTCGCAAAGTAAGCCTCTGCCTCCACCTCTTTGCTCGTCCCGTCAACCACGACGGTGATCCGCCGGCGCTCGTAGACGCCGAGGTGAGTGCCCTGCCTCAGTCGGGTCGAGATTACTGAAACCGGAAAGGAGTCGTGTATTGACTATTGAGACGAGGGGGGATAGGGTACCTCTAGCAAGTCGAGGTCGGCGAGGGCGCTGGGAGACGCGGAGTAGAGCTCGCCGGAGACCAGACGGCCGGAGGACGGAGTCGGGGCAGGTAGGAGGAAGGGAACGGAGTAGGGCCCGATGACGAGGGAGGCTGGGGCGGCGGTGGTGGCCGCGCCGGCGAAGGGGCAGTCGAAGGCGGCCAGGCGGGGGTGATTGGGAAACCCGCGCTTCAGGGTGCCTTACACGAACACCATCGTCGCCGTCTCCGCCGACGCCGCCTCCATTATTGCCTCGGAGCCCTTCTGTTCCCCGGCCAGTCGGCTCTCGCGCAGCACTTCCGTAACAACTCGGAAAAACCGAAAGCAACTACAGTTAACAAACGTTTTTTCGAGAGCCTTGTAAGTTGTAACTATCAGCGTCAGTTAGGGCATCTC
>NC_041388.1:371833483-371848367 GCF_002162155.2 Triticum dicoccoides | reverse complement strand
CTTCCTGGGCGAGCCGACAATACAATCGGCGCTGGGGCGGTTTTACGCCCAGTCGTCGTCCCCGGGCGTCGAAATTGGTCCACTTTGCAGCCCAATTTTGACGAATAAAGGGCTCATATGGGCGAGAATAGGCACATATTCGGCGTGGTTTCGCCGTGTCTCGGCGTTCAATTATCAACACAATTATTTCTTATCACATATTTCATCACAGAAAAATCAAATACTTTAACAAAATAGTACAACAACAAATAGTTCAATACAAATTATATAGTTCAACAAATAAAAACTCGTATTTCATCACACGGTGTCCCCCTTGAGTCTTCATAGGTGCTCAATCAGATCTTTCTGCAGTTGATGATGCACCTGTGGGTCTCGGATCTCCTGACGCATACTGAGATAGGCAATCCAAGTTGCCGATAGCTGGTGATCAACTTCGGCTAAAGGACCCTGCCTGTAGTATGGTTCAGTGTCGAACACTGGGTCTTCTTGCTCGCTCTCGATGATCATGTTGTGCAAGATGACATAGCAAGTCATAATCTCCCACATTTGATCTTTGGACCAGGTCTGAGCGGGGTACCGAACAACAGCAAATCGAGATTGAAGCACACCAAATGTCCGCTCGACATCCTTCCTGCAAGCCTCCTGAAGCTTCGCAAACCAGGCGTTCTTGCCTACTGCCACAGGGTTTGAGATCGTCTTCATAAATATCGACCATCTCGGATAGATGCCGTCAGCTAGATAATACCCCTTGTTGTATTGGTGCCCATTGATCTCGAAGTTCACCGGAGGAGAATGGCCCTCAACGAGCTTGGCAAAAACAGGAGAGCACTGCAGCACATTGATGTCATTGTGAGTTCCTGGCATATCAAAGAAGGAGTGCCAAATCCAGAGGTCCTATGTGGCTACCGCCTCAAGCACCACACTGCAACCGCCTTTGGCGCCTTTGTACATCCCCTGCCAACCAAATGGGCAATTCTTCCATTTCCAATGCATGCAGTCCATGCTTCCAAGCATCCCAGGAAATCCTCTTGCTGCATTCTGGGCTAGGATCCGAACAGTGTCTTCCGCATTGGGTGTTCTCAAGTATTGTGGCCCAAACACTGCCACCACTGTCCGACAGAACTTGTAGAAACACTCTATGCTGGTGGACTCGGCCATGCGCCCATAGTCGTCGAGTGAATCACTGGGAGCTCCATATGCAAGCATCCTCATCGCTGTCGTGCACTTCTGGATGGAGGTGAATCCAAGAGCGCCAGTGCAATCCATCTTGCACTTGAAGTAGTTGTCGAACTCCCGGATGGAATTCACAATCCTCAGGAAGAGCTTTCGGCTCATCCGATAACGGCGCCGAAATGTTCTCTCGCCATGAAGTGGAGCATCGGCGAAGTAGTCGGAGTAGATCATGCAGTAGCTTTGGAGACGATGCCGGTTCTTTGCTTTCATCCGCTCCGGCGCCGAGCCACCTCGCCGCGGCTTTTCATTGCTCGCCAGCAGCTGGCCGATGGCGGCGGGCACCATGAGATGCTCTTCTTCCTGGACGTCGGCCGCGGCTTCCTCCTCCAGCAGCGCGGCGAGCTCTTCCTCCTCATCTGAGTCCATCGCCGAGGCAGGCAAAACGCTGAACACCTTGCGCTCGGTGGGCGTGTACCCGCCGTTAAACCGCGCCTCTGCGGCCGGAAACGCCCAGTTGCTGTGGGAGGGGCTGCCGCGGCGAAGCGCTGCTATTGTCCGGCGGGGAATGGCTATCTAGCGGAGTAGGGCGGCGGCCGTCGCCGGGATATAGCTAGTGGTGGCCGAGGGCGCGGGGGGTGCGAGGCGAGTCGGGGGAAGAAAACCTTGACTTTTCCCCTGTCGGTGTGGGCAAGGCGTGCTTTTCCCTAGCGCCGGAGCCCCCAACTGCTCCCCAGCGCGCCGGCTTCGGCCTGTGACCGCCGGGCGAAAAAAATGTCCGAACCGGCGATTTTCGGCGTCCTGGGGGCGCGAGTCGGCCGTTTTTTCGGTGCCGGCGCAGAAAAAGTGGCCTGGGGGCCCTGTTGGGGGCGCGGCTGGAGATGCCCTTAGCATACTCTTAGCCGCCCGTCACGTGTCGCACTTTGAACGTTTTCTTTAAATTTTTATTTTATTTTTTCGCACACGCTTTCAGCTTTTTAAATGATTTATTTTTTTATGTTTCGGTTTTTCATAGGCCTTCTTTAGCTTTTGGGTCAAAAAAAATTGCGTCAAAAAAACGCGTTTTCTTAAAAAAAATCATAAGAGTCACGGTTTTGTTTCTGCGAAAGGTATGGTTATGCTTTCGCGTGAGTCACGGCCATACTTTTCAAAAAAGAAAAAAACATGTTTTTTTGTTTTTTTTTCTTCCGCGAAAGGCACAGTTGTGCTTTCGCGAGAGTCACGACCATGCCTTTCGGAAACGAAAAAATGCATTTTCTTTTCCTTCAGCGTGAGGCATGGTTTTGCTTCCGCGAAAGACACGGTTGTGCGTTCGCGAGAGTCACAGCCGTGCCTTTTGAAAACAAAAAAAGACGCATTTTTTGTTTTTTTCTTCCGCGAGAGGCACGGTTGTACTTTCGCGAGAATCACAGTCATGCCTCTCAGAAACAAAAAAACGTGTTTTCTATTTCTTTTTTCCTTCCGCGAGAGACACAATTGTGCTTTCGCGAAAGCCACGGTCATGCCTTTCAGAAAGGGGAAAACACGTTTTTTGTTTTTTTTCGTGAGAGGCACGGTTTTGTTTTCGCAAGAGTCACGCCCGTGCCTTTTGGAAAAAGGAAAAAACACATATTCTGTTTTTTTCGTGAGAGACCCGGTTTTGCTTTCGCGAAAGTCACGGCCGTGTCTTTCAAAAACGAAAAAAGACGTGTTTTCTATTTTTTTTCTTTCACGAGAGGCATGGTTTTGCTTTCGCGAAAGGCACAGTTGTGCTTTCACAAGATTCGCGGACGTGCCTCTCAAAAACGGAAAGAAAATGCGTTTTTTTGCTTCCACGGGAGGTACAGGCGTGCCTTTTTCGGAAAGGGAAAAACCGGTGCTCTTGGTTTGGTTTTACGTTCGTTTTTTTAAAAGGTTCGTCAAAATCTATTAATATGGGGTCTAGCTTTGAAAATCTCGACGCGAGAAATCCAATGATAAAAACTGTTCAAGATTTGGACTCACGATTATCGAAAAAGGCTTTCGCCCTGCTTTATATATAAAGCACGAAACCACAAGCATCCAGTACAACGACACGCCACGACACCGCAACACACGCACACACCCAAGACAGGATACATAGGCGCTGAGCGCAGCAACACCACTCCTAGCACTACCACCCCAAAGATATGAAGCTACATATGACGAACCATGTGCTTCAAGGCGGCGCCTTCAGGAAGGATACGACGCCGGAGCGCCGCCACCACCCGATCCAAGGATCAGAGTTTCCCCTGGAGCTGCATGACGGGCAATGAGAGCCGCTACGACGCCTTCAAGAAGGGAACGATCTTCGCCGCCGCCGGTCCGTCCGAAGATAGAGCAGGTTTTCACCTCGGCCAACAATCACCGCCGCCGAACGCCACACCCCGTGATGATGTGTGTTTGAAGTAGTTCCAAGATTGATATGATCATCACCGCACACTCCCTATACTTTCGGGATTAGTGTTGAACCTAAATAAGTGTTATTTGGTGCTTGCGTTGAGCATAAATATGATTTGATCATGTTTATTGCAATACGGTTATTCATTTAAGTAAGAGAATAAATTGTTGTTCTATTTACATGAATAAAACCTTATATGGTTACACACCCAATGAAAATGGTTCATTGGATCTCGATCGTAGTGATACACAATTTCATAATATTGAAGACAAAAGATGCAAAGTTAATAATGATAGTGCAACTTATTTGTGGCATTGCCGTTTAGGTCATATTAATGTAAAGCGCATGAAGAAACTCCATGCTGATGGGATTTTGGAATCACTTGATTATGAATCACTTGATGCTTGCGAATCATGCCTTATGGGCAAGATGACTAAGACTCCGTTCTCCGGAACAATGGAGCGAGCAACTGACTTATTGGAAATAATACATATTGATGCATGCGATCCGATGAGTGTTAAGGCTCGCGGCGGGTATCGTTATTTTCTGACCTTCACAGATGATTTGAGCAGATATGGGTATATCTACTTAATGAAACACAAGTCTGAAACAGTTGAAAAGTTCAAAGAATTTCAGAATGAAGTGAAGAATCATCGTAATAAAAATAAAAGTTTCTACGATATGATCGCAAAAGTAAAATATTTGAGTTACGAGTTTGGCCTTCAGTTAAAAACAATGTGAAATAGTTTCACTACTCACGCCACCTGGAACACCACAGCATAATGGTGTGTCCGAACATCATAACCGTACTTTATTAGATATGGTGCGATCTATGATGTCTCTTACCGATCTACCACTATCGTTTTGGGGTTATGCATTAGATACAACTGCATTCACGTTAAATAGGGCACCATCTAAATCTGTTGAGACGACACCGTATGAACTATGGTTTGGCAAGAAACCTAAGCTGTCGTTTCTTAAAGTTTGAGGTTGCAATGCTTATGTGAAAAAGTTTCAACCTGATAAGCTCTAACCCAAATCGGAGAAGTGCGTCTTTATAGGATACCCAAAAGAAAATTTTGGGTACACCTTCTATCACAGATCCGAAGGCAAGATATTCGTTGTTGAGAATGGATCCTTTCCAGAGAAGGAGTTTCTCTCGAAAGAAGTGAGTGGGAGGAAAGTAGAAAACTTGATAAGGTAATTGTACCTTCTCCCTTATTGGAAAGTAGTTCATCACAGAAATCTATTCTTGTGACTACTACACCAATTAGTGAGGAAGCTAATGATGATGATCATGTAACTTCAGATCAAGTTACTATCGAATCTCGTAGGTGAACCAGAGTGAGATCCGCACCAGAGTGGTACGGTAATCCTGTTCTGGAAGTCATGTTACTAGACCATGACGAACTTGCGAACTATGAGGAAGCGATGATGAGCCCAGATTCCGCGAAATGGTTTGAGGCCATGAAATCTGAGATATGATCCATGTATGAGAACAAAGTATGGACTTTGATGGATTTGCCCGATGATCGGCAAGCCATAGAGAATAAATGGATCTTCAAGAGGAAGACGGACGCTGATAGTAGTGTTACTATCTACAAAGCTAGAATTGTCGCAAAAAGGTTTTCGACAAGTTCAAGGTGTTGACTATGATGAGAGTTTCTTACTCGTATCTATGCTTAAGTCTGTCCGAATCATGTTAGCAGTTGCCGCATTTTATGAAATCTGGCAAATGGATAAACAAAACTGCATTCCTTAATGGATTTATTGTATGATGCAACCAGAAGGTTTTGTCAATCCTAAAGGTGTTAACAAAATGTGCAAGCTCCAGCGATCCATCTATGGACTGGTGCAAGCATCTCAGAGTTGGAATATACGCTTTGATGAGTTGATCAAAGCATATAGTTTTATACAGACTTATGGTGAAGCCTGTATTTACAAGAAAGTGAGTGGGAGCACTACAACATTTCTCGATTATGGAGGTGACAAAAGGTTCGTCGTAAAGGGTTACGTCGATGCAAGTTTTGACACCGATCTGGATGACTCTAAGTCTCGATCTAGATACATATTGAAAGTGGGAGCAATTAGCTAGAGTAGCTCCATGCAGAGCATTGTTGACATAGATATTTGCAAAAATACTTACGGATCTGAATATAACAGACCCATTGACTAAAATTGTCTCACAAGCAAAACATGATCACACCTTAGTACTCATTGGGTGTTAATCACATAGCAATGTGAACTAGATTACTGACTCAAGTAAACCCTTTGGGTGTTGGTCACATATCGATGTGAACTATGGGTGTTAACCACATAAAGATGTGAACTATTAATGTTAGATCACATGGCGATGTGAACTAGATTATTGACTCTAGTGCAAGTGGGAGACTGAAGGAAATATGCCCTAGAGGAAATAATAAAGTTATTATTTATTTCCTTATTTCATGATAAATGTTTATTATTCATTCTAGAATTGTATTAACCGGAAACATAATACTTGTGTGAATACATAGACAAAACTAAACGTCACTAGTATGCCTCTACTTGACTAGCTCGTTGATCGAAGATGGTTATGTTTCCTAACCATAGACATGTGTTGTCATTTGATTAACGGGATCACATCATTAGGAGAATGATGTGATTGACATGACCCATTTCATTAGCTTAGCACCCGATCGTTTAGTATGTTGTTATTGCTTTCTTCATGACTTATACATGTTCCTATGACTATGAGATTATGCAACTCCCGTTTGCCGGAGGAACACTTTGTGTGCTACCAAACATCACAACATAACTGGGTGATTATAAAGGAGCTCTACAGGTGTCTCCAAAGGTAAATGTTGGGTTGGCGTATTTCGAGATTAGGATTTGTCACTCCGATTATCGGAGAGGTATCTCTGGGCCCTCTCGGTAATGCACATCACACAAGCCTTGCAAGCATTGCAACTAATGAGTTAGTTGCGAGATGATGTATTACGTAACGAGTAAAAAGACTTGCTGGTAACGAGATTGAACTAGGTATTGAGATACCGACGATCGAATCTCGGGCAAGTAACATACTGATGACAAAGGGAACAACGTATGTTGTTATGCGGTCTGACCGATAAAGATCTTCATAGAATATGTGGGAGCCAATATGAGCATCCAGGTTCCGCTATTGGTTATTGACCGGAGACATGTCTCGGTCATGTCTACATTGTTCTCGAACACGTAGGGTCCGCACGCTTAAGGTTTCGATGATAGTTATATGAGTTTATGAGTTTTTGATGTACCGAAGTTAGTTCGGAGTCCCGGATGTGATCATGGGCATAACGAGGAGTCTTGAAATGGTCGAGACATAAAGATTGATATATTGGACGGCTATATTCGGACACGTGAAGTGTTCCGGGTGATTTCAGAGAAAACCGGAGTGCTGGAGGGTTACCGGAACCCCCCGGGAGAAGTAATGGGCCGTATGGGCCTTAGTGGAGAGAGAGAAGGGCAGCCAGGGTGGGCCGCGCGCCTCCTCCCCCCTAGTCCGAATTGGACTAGGAGAGGGGGGCGGCGCCCCCCTTTCCTTCTCCCTCCCCACTTCCTTTCCCCCTCCTAGTAGGAGTCCTACTCCTACTAGGAGGAGGACTCCTCCTTGGCGTGCCAATAGGGCCGGCCGGCCTCCTCCCCTTGCTCCTTTATATACGGGGGCAGGGAGCACCCCTAGACACAGAAGTTGATCCTCGTGATCGTTTTCTTAGCCGTGTGCGGTGCCCCCTTCCACCATATACCTCGATAATATTGTAGTGGTGCTTAGGCGAAGCCCTGCGATAGTTGAACATCAAGATCGTCACCACGCCGTCGTACTGACGGAACTCTTCCTCGACAGTTTGCTGGATCGGAGTCCGGGGATAGTCATCGAGTTGAACATGTGCTAGAACTCGGAGGTGCCGTAGTTTCGGTGCTTGATCGATCGGGCCGTGAAGACGTATGACTACATCAACCGCGTTGTCATAACGCGTCCACTGTCGGTCTACAAGGGTACGTAGATCACACTCTCCCCTCTCGTTGCCATACATCATCATGATCTTGTGTGTGCGTAGGAAATTTTTTGAAATTACTACGTTCCCCAACAGTGGTATCAGAGCCAGGTTTTATGTGTTGATGTTGTGCACGAGTAGAACACAAGTGAGTTGTGGGCGATATAAGTCATACTGCTTACCAGCAAGTCATACTTTGGTTCGGCAGTATTGTTGGATGAAGCGGCCCGGACCGACATTACACGTACGCTTACGCGAGACTGGTTCTACCGACGTGCTTTGCACACAGGTGGCTGGCGGGTGTCAGTTTCTCCAACTTTAGTTGAACTGAGTGTGGCTACGCCCGGTCCTTGCGAAGGTTAAAACAACACCAACTTGACAAACTATCGTTGTGGTTTTTAATTCGTAGGTAAGAAAAGTTCTTGCTAAGCCCGTAGCAGCCACGTAAAACTTGCAACAACAAAATAGAGGACGTCTAACTTGTTTTTGCAGGGCATGTTGTGATGTGATATGGTCAAGAAGTGATGAGATATAAGTTATTGTATGAGATGATCATGTTTTGTTGAAGTTATCGGCAACTGGCAAAATCCTCGTGGTTGTCTCTCTATTGCATAAGATGCAAGCGCCCAATAATTGCTTTACTCTATCGCTATGCGATAGCAATAGTTGCAAGAGCAATTGTTGGCGAGACAACCACGTGACGACACATTGATATAGATCAAGATGATGGAGATCATGGTGTCATGCCGGTGACGATAGAGATCATGACAGTACTTTGGAGGTGGAAATCAAAGGCGCAAGATGATGATGGCCATATCATGTCACATATTTTGATTGCATATGATGTTTATCTTTTATACATCTTATTTTGCTTAGTTTGACGGTAGCATTTTAAGATGATCTCTCACTAATTATCAAGAAGTGTTCTCCCTGAGTATGCACCGTTGCGAAAGTTCTTCGTGCTGAGACACCACATGATGATCGGGTGTGATAGGCTCTACGTTCAAATACAACAGGTGCAAAACAATTGCACACGCGGAATACTCAGGTTATACTTGACGAGCCAAGCATATACAGATATGGCCTCGGAACATGGAGACCGAAAGGTCGAGCGTGAATCATATAGTAGATATGATCAACATAGTGATGTTCACCAATGAAACTGATCCATCTCACGTGATGATCGGACATGGTTTAGTTGATTTGGATCATGTGATCACTTAGAGGATTAGAGGGATGTCTATCTAAGTGGGAGTTCTTAAGTAATATGATTAATTGAACTTAAATTTATCATGAACTTAGTCCTGGTAGTATTTTGCAAATTATGTTGTAGATCAATAGCTCGCGTTGTTGCTTCCTGTGTTTATTTTGATATGTTCCTAGAGAAAATTGTGTCGAAAGATATTAGTAGCAATGATGCGGATTGGATCCATGATCTGAGGTTTATCCTCATTGCTGCACAGAAGAATTATGTCCTTGATGCACCGCTAAGTGACAGACCTATTGCAGGAGCAGATGCAGACGTTATGAACGTTTGGCTAGCTCAATATGATGACTACTTGATAGTTTAGTGCACCATGCTTAACGGCTTAGAATCGGGACTTCAAAGACGTTTTGAACGTCATGGACCATATGAGATGTTCCAGGAGTTGAAGTTAATATTTCAAGCAAATACCCGAGTTGAGAGATATGAAGTCTCCAACAAGTTCTATAGCTAAAAGATGGAGGAGAATCGCTCAACTAGTAAGCATGTGCTCAGATTGTCTGGGTACTACAATCGCTTGAATCAAGTGGGAGTTAATCTTCCAGATAAAATAGTGATTGACAGAATTCTCTAGTCACCATCACCAAGTTAGTAGAACTTTGTGATGAACTATGACATGCAAGGGATAACGGAAACGATTCCCAAGCTCTTCGTAATGCTGAAATTGACGAAGGTAGAAATCAAGAATAACATCAAGTGTTGACGGTTGACGAGACCACTAGTTTCAAGAAAAGGGCAAAGGAAAAAAGGGGAACTTCAAGAAGAACAGCAAGCAAGTTGCTGCTCAAGTGAAGAAGCCCAAGTCTGGTCCTAAGCCTGAGACTAAGTGCTTCTACTGCAAAGGGACTGGTCACTAGAAGCGGAACTACCCAAGTATTTGGCAAATAAGAAAGGATGGCAAAGTAAACAAAGGTATATTTGATATACATGTTATTGATGTGTACTTTACTAGTGTTCATAGCAACCCCTCAGTATTTGGTACTAGTTCAGTTGCTAAGATTAGTAACTTGAATCGGGGGTTACAGAATGAACAGAGACTAGTTAAGGGTAAGGTGACGATGTGTGTTTGAAGTAGTTCCAAGATTGATATGATCATCATCGCACACTCCCTATACTTTCAGGATTAGTGTTGAACCTAAGTAAGTGTTATTTTGTGTTTGCGTTGAGCATAAATATGATTTGATTATGTTTATTGCAATACGGTTATTCATTTAAGTAAGAGAATAAATTGTTGTTCTGTTTACATGAATAAAACCTTATATGGTTACACACCCAATGAAAATGGTTCATTGGATCTCGATCGTAGTGATACACATATTCATAATATTGAAGACAAAAGATGCAAAGTTAATAATGATAGTGCAACTTATTTGTGGCACTGCCGTTTAGGTCATATTGGTGTAAAGCGCATGAAGAAACTCCATGCTGATGGGATTTTGGAATCACTTGATTATGAATCACTTGATGCTTGCGAACCATGTCTTATGGGCAAGATGACTAAGACTCCATTCTCCGGAACAATGGAGCGAGCAACTGACTTATTGGAAATAATACATACTGATGTATGCGATTCGATGAGTGTTAAGGCTCGCGGCGGGTATCGTTATTTTCTGACCTTCACAGATGATTTGAGCAGATATGGGTATATCTACTTAATGAAACACAAGTCTGAAACAGTTGAAAAGTTCAAAGAATTTCAGAATGAAGTGGAGAATCATTGTAATAAAAATAAAAGTTTCTACGATATGATCGCAGAAGTAAAATATTTGAGTTACGAGTTTGGCCTTCAGTTAAAAACAATGTGAAATAGTTTCACTACTCACGCCACCTGAAACACCACAGCATAATGGTATGTCCGAACATCATAACCGTACTTTATTAGATATGGTGCAATCTATGATGCTCTTACCGATCTACCACTATCATTTTGGGGTTATGCATTAGATACAGCTGCATTCACGTTAAATAGGGCACCATCTAAATCCGTTGAGACGACACCGTATGAACTATGGTTTGGCAAGAAACCTAAGCTGTCGTTTCTTAAAGTTTGAGGTTGCAATGCTTATGTGAAAAAGTTTCAACCTGATAAGCTCTAACCCAAATCGGAGAAGTGCGTCTTCATAGGATACCCAAAAGAAAATTTTGGGTACACCTTCTATCACAGATCCGAAGGCAAGATATTCGTTGCTGAGAATGGATCCTTTCCAGAGAAGGAGTTTCTCTCGAAAGAAGTGAGTGGGAGGAAAGTAGAAAACTTGATAAGGTAATTGTACCTTCTCCCTTATTGGAAAGTAGTTCATCACAGAAATCTATTCTTGTGACTACTACACCAATTAGTGAGGAAGCTAATGATGATGATCATGTAACTTCAGATCAAGTTACTATCGAATCTCGTAGGTGAACCAGAGTGAGATCCGCACCAGAGTGGTACGGTAATCCTGTTCTGGAAGTCATGTTACTAGACCATGACGAACTTGCGAACTATGAGGAAGCGATGATGAGCCCAGATTCCGCGAAATGGTTTGAGGCCATGAAATCTGAGATATGATCCATGTATGAGAACAAAGTATGGACTTTGATGGATTTGCCCGATGATCGGCAAGCCATAGAGAATAAATGGATCTTCAAGAGGAAGATGGACGCTGATAGTAGTGTTACTATCTACAAAGCTAGAATTTTCGCAAAAAGGTTTTCGACAAGTTCAAGGTGTTGACTACGATGAGAGTTTCTTACTCGTATCTATGCTTAAGTCTGTCCGAATCATGTTAGCAATTGCCGCATTTTATGAAATCTGGCAAATGGATAAACAAAATTGCATTCCTTAATGGATTTATTGTATATGATGCAACCAGAAGGTTTTGTCAATCCTAAAGGTGTTAACAAAATGTGCAAGCTCCAGCGATCCATCTATGGACTGGTGCAAGCATCTCAGAGTTGGAATATACGCTTTGATGAGTTGATCAAAGCATATAGTTTTATACAGACTTATGGTGAAGCCTGTATTTACAAGAAAGTGAGTGGGAGCACTACAACATTTCTGATAAATATATCTGAATGACATATTGTTGATCGGAAATAATGTAGAATTATTCTGCAAAGCATAAAGGAGTTTTTGAAAGGAGTTTTTTTCCAAAGAAAGACCTCGGTGAAACTGCTTACATATTGAGCATCAAGATCTATAGAGATAGATCAAGACGCTTGATAAGTTTTTCAAAGAGTACATACCTTGACAAGTTTTTGAAGAAGTTCAAAATGGATCAAGCAAAGAAAAGATTCTTGCCTGTGTTACAAGGTGTGAAGTTGAGTAAGACTCAAAACCCGACCACGGCAGAAGATAGAGAGAGAATGAAAGTCATCCCCTATGCCTTAGCCATAGGTTCTATAAAGTATGCCATGCCGTGTACCAGACCTATTGTATACCCTGCCCTGAGTTTGGCAAGGGAGTACAATAGTGATCTAGGAGTAGATCACGGGACATTGGTTAAAATTATCCTTAGTGGAATAAGGATATGTTTCTCGGTTATGGAGGTGAGAAAAGGTTCGTCGTAAAGGGTTACGTCGATGCAAGTTTTGACACCGATCTGGATGACTCTAAGTCTCGATCTAGATACATATTGAAAGTGGGAGCAATTAGCTAGAGTAGCTCCGTGCAGAGCATTGTTGACATAGATATTTGCAAAAATACTTACGGATCTGAATATAACAGACCCGTTGACTAAAATTGTCTCACAAGCAAAACATGATCACACCTTAGTACTCATTGGGTGCTAATCACATAGCAATGTGAACTAGATTACTGACTCAAGTAAACCCTTTGGGTGTTGGTCACATATCGATGTGAACTATGGGTGTTAACCACATAAAGATGTGAACTATTGATGTTAGATCACATGGCGATGTGAACTAGATTATTGACTCTAGTGCAAGTGGAGACTGGAGGAAATATGCCCTAGAGGCAATAATAAAGTTATTATTTATTTCCTTATTTCATGATAAATGTTTATTATTCATTCTAGAATTGTATTAACCGGAAATATAATACTTGTGTGAATACATAGACAAAACTAAACGTCACTAGTATGCCTCTACTTGACTAGCTCGTTGATCGAAGATGGTTATGTTTCCTAACCATAGACATGTGTTGTCATTTGATTAACGGGATCACATCATTAGGAGAATGATGTGATTGACATGACCCATTTCATTAGCTTAGCACCCGATCGTTTAGTATGTTGCTATTGCTTTCTTCATGACTTATACATGTTCCTATGACTATGAGATTATGCAACTCCCGTTTGCCGGAGGAACACTTTGTGTGCTACCAAACGTCACAACGTAACTGGGTGATTATAAAGGAGCTCTACGGGTGTCTCCAAAGGTAAATGTTGGGTTGGCGTATTTCGAGATTAGGATTTGTCACTCCGATTGTCGGAGAGGTATCTCTGGGCCCTCTCGGTAATGCACATCACACAAGCCTTGCAAGCATTGCAACTAATGAGTTAGTTGCGAGATGATGTATTACGTAACGAGTAAAGAGACTTGCCGGTAACGAGATTGAACTAGGTATTGAGATACCGACGATCGAATCTCGGGCAAGTAACATACTGATGACAAAGGGAACAACGTATGTTGTTATGCGGTCTGACCGATAAAGATCTTCATAGAATATGTGGGAGCCAATATGAGCATCCAGGTTCCGCTATTGGTTATTGACCAGAGACATGTCTCGGTCATGTCTACATTGTTCTCGAACCCGTAGGGTCCGCACGCTTAAGGTTTCAATGACAGTTATATGAGTTTATGAGTTTTTGATGTGCCGAAGTTAGTTCGGAGTCCCGGATGTGATCATGGACACAACGAGGAGTCTTGAAATGGTCGAGACATAAAGATTGATATATTGGACGGCTATATTCGGACACCGGAAGTGTTCCGGGTGATTTCGGAGAAAACCGGAGTGCCGGAGGGTTACCGGAACCCCCCGGGAGAAGTAATGGACCGTATGGGCCTTAGTGGAGAGAGAGAGAGGGGCAGCCAGGGTGGGCCGCGCGCCTCCTCCCCCCTGTCCAAATTGGACTAGGAGAGGGGGGCGGCGCCCCCCTTTCCTTCTCCCTCCCCACTTCCTTTCCCCCTCCTAGTAGGAGTCCTACTCCTACTAGGAGGAGGACTCCTCCTTGGCGCGCCAATAGGGCCGGCCGGCCTCCTCCCCTTGCTCCTTTATATACGGGGGCAGGGGGC
This sequence comes from Triticum dicoccoides, assembly GCF_002162155.2. Lineage (NCBI taxonomy): Eukaryota > Viridiplantae > Streptophyta > Magnoliopsida > Poales > Poaceae > Triticum > Triticum dicoccoides. The sequence continues at coordinate 371,834,287 of NC_041388.1, read as the reverse complement.
ACCCCTAGACACACAAGTTGATCCTCGTGATCGTTTTCTTAGCCGTGTGCGGTGCCTCCTTCCACCATATACCTCGATAATATTGTAGTGGTGCTTAGGCGAAGCCCTGCGACAGTTGAACATCAAGATCGTCACCACGCCGTTGTGCTGACGGAACTCTTCCCCGACACTTTGCTGGATCGGAGTCCGGGGATAGTCATCGAGCTGAACGTGTGCTAGAACTCGGAGGTGCCATAGTTTTGGTGCTTGATCGATCGGGCCGTGAAGATGTACGACTACATCAACCGCGTTGTCATAACGCTTCCGTTATTGGTCTACAAGGGTACGTAGATCACACTCTCCCCTCTCGTTGCTATACATCACCATGATCTTGTGTGTGCGTAGATTTTTTTTTGAAATTACTACGTTCCCCAACACGGAGCAGCAGCCACACCCGGCCGCTGCCCATCCGCGTCGCCCGGCGAGCTCCAAGCGCCGGAGCCGCCGGGCACGCACCACCGAAACCACCGCCACTGCGTCGCCACCCCGACCAGCCGAGGGGGCCTCGGTCAGGGCCGCCGGCGCAGCCCTAGCCGTCGCGGCCCGCGTCGCCGAGAGGCCAAATCCGGAAAAGCCACCGCGGCCGCCGACTCCGACCTCCCGCCCGCACCACCACCACCATCTGCCGCGGAGCCACCACCACCAGCCGCGGCAACGGCAGAGGAGGCCACCGACAGCCCGCGCCGCCCGCAGCCCGCACCGCCATGAGCCAAATCTGGCCGCGCAGGAGCCGCCGCCGACCCGGGCACAGGCGCGCCACCCGCC
>NC_041388.1:371778617-371832955 GCF_002162155.2 Triticum dicoccoides | reverse complement strand
GGGGGAGGGAAGGACGACAGGGAGCTGCCCCAGCCCACCGCGCCGCCATGGAGCCTGGCCGCAGCTCCACGACCCGGCCCGGGGCTCCAGCCCGCGCCAGAAACGCCCGAGCGGGGAGACAAAGGGGGCCCCGCCGCCGCCGGTAGCAGTCGGGCTTTGCCCGGCCGTGCCCCTGGGCGGCGAGGGAGGAGGGAGCGGCGGCGAGGGATGGGGTTGGCCTCCGACCGCCTCGCGGGAGACGACGTGGAGGGGAGGAGGAGCGTAGCTCTCGGACTCACGATTTAAGAGATAAAACATTTTAAATAAACAGATATATAAAAAGGAAAACTCTCATGTTTATAAATGGCGCATGTCGCGTCACTTGTCGCAACCTAGGAGATGGGAGTGATCTTTGTAACGAATACTCCTTCCGTTTAAAAATACTTATCCGAAAAATGGATGTATCTAAATGTATTTTAGTTCTAGATACATCTATTTATATCCATTTTTACGACCAGTATTCCGGACGGAGGGAGTACTCCTCAACCTAGTGATTTCGGGAAAAACCAGAAGGGGCTCGAAAAATAACGTGGCCCGTAGATAGCCTGTTTGGGCCTCTGCCGTTGGGCCACCCAAGACGAGGAAGAGACAGAGAGAGGGGGAAAAACCGCAAAGAGGAACCGAATAGAGCACGAGAAGACCATGGCCGCTGCGGCGGGCGACGAGCCGGAGACGACGGTAGAGGTGAAGCTGCGCGCCGTCGGTCCGTCCAGGCCCACCACCATCCGCCTCCCCCCGCTCATCTCGGTCCGTAACACCTCCAGAACAACCCCCTCTTCTTGCCTCGCTCCGCCGTGATTAATTGGGGATCGGTCTCGTTGTAGGTTGCCGATCTGCGCCGCAGCGTCGCTCTCGACCGGCGTCTCCCAGAAGACCGCCTCCGCCTGGTCCTCCGGGGGACGACTCTCCCGTGGGGAGACGACACCCATGTCAAGCTCCGCGACGGGGGTAAACTAACCAGCCACACATACCCTCCTCTCTCCCGTCTTATTAGTTGTCATGCTAGATGCAAAGCTCGCATCGTTCTTCATAGCCTGTGTTGTTGTTCCTAGGACATTCTATTTCATACTTTCCGTGATTGTTCGTGATGTTCATCCACTTTTGGAATCACATACATCTTATGTGCAAGAAAATTTCCCATTAGGACAGCTAAATGGCTGTTTCACCAAGTTCTTATTTGCGCACTTGATATATCTTGTGGACGTTTATTTATGTTTCTTTACATCGTGATTTCTGTAGATAGTCTTATAGTTGCCGTGGCACCTAAACCACCTGCTAAGCATCTCCGCGGTGATGATGATGATGATGACGATGACGATGAAGAAGAACTGGTAAGGTCTCCTCAAAGTATTTCTGAATATTGTATGTTTAATCCATGCTCCTTATAACAGTTATTGGTCCATCCTGTAGAAGTTCAAGATACCTCAAACAACAACCTGGTGGAAGAAAAGGATTTTCATATTTCTTCGAGAAAAACTGAGATTGCCCGGTAACGTATATGACACGCCCCTTATTTTCTGTAAAATGGTAGTGCAAATGATCAATGTGGTGTGAATTCCACTTCTGCAGATATCTTGTTGATGGCACTATTTTCTGTCACTATGAAAGCATGGATTATCATCACACTATGGTTCCTATTGGCACCTATTGCTCGAAAGTATGAGGTCGGACCTTTATATGTAAGTAACTCCTTAATTTTCTTCTCCAATAAAATAACTATTATTAGCAGTATCCGAGCACTTCATGGTGCTGAGGTACATGTAGCATAACATATCTGGAGCCAGTTTGAACATACATATCAATTTCTGTCTAGTTTAAGGCAGGTGAATAATATGTTAATACCTGTATGTTGCTTCGAAAACTAGAAACAGGGCGTTACTACCGTACTTCAAGTGGTTTTCTCTTCCATGTATAAACCTTTAATTCATGACTCAACCATAGAAGTCGAGTACATGTAATCCTTTGTCAATTTCTTATGCCCAATGTATAGATTCTGTGTGTAGCAATGGTGCTACAGTTTCCATAGTAATTAGCAATGTTCAATTTGGTGCTAGTTTTCAGCTTATTGACAGATATTACTGTTTGCTGTCTGCCCAGATACTTGCGACAGGTTTCTTGATCATACTTCTTAACCTTGGAAGACGACAACAAGGTGATATTAGGTATGTTATCTATGCCCTTATGTCTGTGATGTTGTTGTGTAGTTTGGAGTGAAAAGTTGGCTTTTTCATTCAGAACAAATAAACATTAGCGACATAATGGTGGTCTATGCCATTGAATAGTTTTATTCTTGCAATATTGCATATAAAGGTTTCACTTGTTGGATAAAAGTTCTGCAGGAGTTTCATTACATAGGCTGTGAAGAATAGATAAATGCTTCGTCAACATCAGTAGTAATTTAAAAGCTGCCTGGACTAGTATTAAAATCTGCTCCTTTTCTTTTTGGCAGAGCTGCGGATAAAGCAGCCATACTGTCATTTCTCAAACTGTAGTCGTGTTTTGGGTAGGAATAGAATAACTGAATTCCGCAAGTACTGCTATTCACATTTTAAACTTAAAATGGAAACTACTCCCTCCGTAAAGAAATATAAGAGCGTTTAGATCACTAAAGTAGTGATCTAAACACTCTTATATTTGTTTACAGAGGAAGTACTATTTAAATCTTGCGGAGCTCATGCTGATAAACAAAATTGTGGATATGGAAAGTGTATTGGGAAGTTACAGTTCATTCTCTTGCCCTTTCCACTTTCTGAAATTATTCCATCTTCCATGCAGTGCATACTCCATATTCAATGAAGACTTCAGGGAGATTCCAGGAACATTTAACGCGGAGCGCATAGATAGAGACCTCCGGGCAGGTCAATTGTAAGTCCTTATCTGTGTTACCAGGACTGCATTTTCCAGACATTTAAGTGCGCAAATCCAGAAAAGCAGAGTTATGCACAGATATGCTGGTTTTGTAGCTGACGAGACCTCAACACTCAACAGTAAAGTTGCCTGGAAAGTGGCAAGTGCAACTGCTTTGGCCGTTTTTGCATACATTTTTAGCGCAGCCACCCCTGATTGTCATCTCCTGTGCGATGAGCAACATCACAACATAAACAGAAATTACATACATGTGCTGATGTGCGTCAGATCTACAGTACCAGGGACGAATTATCTCATGTATAACTGAAGTTAAAGTCTTGAGCCTATATGACGATGTACAAGAACGCACATCCACATCAGAAACATGCGCAGGTACATTTGTAGGAGTAATGAGAGCTACATTCGTACTACTAAGGCCATGCACAATGCAAGATGCTTAGACAGGTGCTTGTAAAAATAAATTTGTTTTTTCTGGATTAGCACACAGAAAAAAGAAAGAACATCCAACCTAACATTCCATTCCTTCCTGGGTTAGCACTTACTCTAAGAGGGTGTTTGTTTCCAGGGACTTACTGATCTAGAGACTTAAATAAGTCCCTATAAGTCCCATCTAAACCAAACAGGAGGGACTTATAGGGACTTAAAGTGGTCATTTGGGACTTATGAAATAAGACTCTCAAGGAGGGACTTTTAGGGACTTATAGTTGTAATATGGTCTTATAGACTTATAAGTCTCAGGAACCAAACATGTAGGGACTTTTTAGGGACTTGGGACTTATAAGTTGGGACTAAAAAAAGTCCTAGGACTTGTAAACCAAACAGGGCCTAAGATGGAGTAGCAGTTAGCAGCTTGTTAAAAACTTCTTGATGATGGATACGAATTTAGCATGCCACTATTGCATATCTATCAAAGAATGCCAAAGTGTCAACCGTCCTCTAATACAGTCCCCGGTTCTCACTTGTAATCAAGCAGCAGCAATTAGTGCTTCAGCCATCAGGCCGGCAATTATCACAGGCACTTAACATTAAGTTAAGTATGAAACTATGGACGGATACCATTTCGGGCGGGGTGAGGCTAACACTGTCTGATATCATGATCATGTCTGACGTGGCATGTTATTTTCTTCTTTGCTATGAGGTGTGGCATCTGAAAGAAGCTATCTCTTGCATCTTGATAAGCAATAATGCAACTGAATCATTCGATGGGGTGACCAGCTCACAGCTCCACCCATGCCAATGCGCAGCTGCGGTGCGACTGTTGAGTAACGTGATTGTATTAGGAAACATAGGTTAGACTAGGAAATATTCTGGCTTGCCTTGTACTCCAAGTAGATCATGTACTCCTATATATATGCCCACGAGGCTCAAGCAATACAACGAATTATTTCACCAATCTTCCTCTCTATCTCCCTTCTAACAGCGACTACGGCGTAATGGTGTTCAATCACTACAGAGTGTCTGTGTCCGAACTGCATTGGTGTTTTGCTATCTCGAGCTAGTTCACGGGTAACACTTGCAGGACGCATACGTTTTTCTTTTCTTTCCGAAGCGGCGGTAATTTTTTTGCCTCATCGATTAATTAAGAATAAGCTTAGATAGATTTTTTACACACATAGACTAAAGATGAGATGAGACACATACTCATATAGACCTTGTTGTAGACCGGGTATAGTAGATGCATTCGTGCTAAGGAAAGTGCGGTCCTATTTTGCGAACGATTTACCTTTGCTGTATGTGTTAAATAAGTTAACTTCAGGTTCGTTTAATTGACTTCGTCTTTCTCCCCCCTCATCTTCTTATTACCATTATAAATAAATACATGGATTTTTTTTTCTTCTTCCGAAATCATACATGGAAGTGTTGTAGGAAACATTCCCTGTCTTGTCTATATCACATGGTGTCGGCTAAATTATTGTTATGTAACCTCCAAGCATAGTCAGGGAGCTGCACGCGCATTTGGATTATCATTTGTTGATTGTCATGGGCCATGACTGGAACGACTAGAGGGTCAAACCACTTGTACGTGCAAACAAGCATTTTCCAACTAGAAGAGTGCGCATTCTGCCAGTTATCTCATCTCTTCTGGTCAGCATGGTGCGAATCTAAGCTAGTGCTGTGACAGATCTGGTGCCCCCTCTTATACAGTAAATCAGATCCGCAGAAGCTGCGTTTAAAGTGCAAGCTTCGTATTTTTCGTCCACTACTCGAAACTGGAAAGGCCACTGCGCTAGCTTCACATTATAGTGCCAGGCATTGTGGGGTTTCATGCCACGTGAGTAGTTCCTCGGTGGCCTATTTGTGTTTGTTTTCAGCCGGTTTTTCATAATTAACCAAGTAATTCTCTTCTTAATAATCGATGAGGCAAAACTTTTGCGCCTGTTTCAAAAAAAGATAGTGGTAGGCCTTCCTCTGGACTGTGGAGTCCTCTTACCTTGCAAAGTCAAGTGGCATGGCACGTACAAAGTGACAACAAAGTTACTAAGCCACGATCTCAACAGGACCCCTTGCTCGTTCAGATCAAGAGGAAACACTGACAAGTGATTTCGCTTCCACAAGCTGTCGACTATTGATTCAGAGGACCGGACGGCAGAGGAAGTGCGTCGACGACTTTCACCGGCTTTCTCGACGGAATCCAGCTAGCCGCCACGGCGAAGTCGTGAAAGCGTGGAGCCACACGGCGCACGGCGTTGCTCCGCCCGAGAAAGTGGAGGCATGGGCGACGCAGTATTAGAAAGGGGCGCGGTCGAAAGGCACGCGATCGCCGGATCGGATCACAGTGGCACGCACCGGCCACGCGCGATCATCGAGCCCGCTCTCGCCCACCGCGCGTGCTCGCTCGCGCGGCCGGTGCGCCCCATGAACGCACACAGACACAGCCTCCGCCCCACCAGCGGCACGGCACGCACTGCGGCCCGGGGCGGGCGCGTACGTGCACGGCCATGGAGTGCGCCGCTTGGAAAGACGGGGCCGGTCGACCGGCGGCATAATGGGCGCGGAGGCCGGACGCAGACACGCATCATGCACTGCCGGCCGGGCTGTGCTTGATGCCAGCCCGATCGATCGGTGCGCTTTTGTGCCCCCCCACCGCAGTACTGCCACACTATTCGTCGTGCAATCCTCGCGACGTGCAGTCGGCGCGCACTGCGGGAAAGCTTGACGCTGACACCAACGGAATTCCATGTGTGCAGGCCAGGAACGCCACACGTACTGCAGACATTTTCGGTGCTGACACTGATTGCTGATTCCGTGACATGTGGATTTTTCTTTGCTTTCACTACTAGTAATGGCGTACAGAAGAATTAGGTTTACGGCGATCGTTGTTCATGTGTGCTGCACGGAGAAATCAACATCTTCCATTAGCGGGAAGTTCGTAGGCGGCCTGCTGGCTCTATATTTGAATCGAGCGCCTCGACGGATTGTTGCCACACGCACCACTCCCTCCACTCCCACTCCCACTCCCCCACGTACGCTGCGAGGGAGGGCCGAACGCGCCATGCAGCAACCACCCCGTCTCCTCCTCGTCCTCCTCTTCTGCCTCGCCGCCTCGTCCGCGCTTGCGTCCGGCGGGGATGAAGGCGCGGCGACCTACATTGTGTACCTGAACCCCGCGCTCAAGCCGTCGCCGTACGCCACGCACCTCCACTGGCACCACGCGCACCTCGACGCGCTCTCCGTGGACCCTGAAAGCCACCTCCTCTACTCCTACACCACGGCCGCGCCGTCTGCCTTCGCCGCGCGCCTCCTCCCGTCACACGTGACCGAGCTCCGCGGCCACCCCGCCGTCGCGTCGGTCCACGAGGATGTCCTGCACCCGCTCCACACCACGCGCTCACCTTCGTTCCTCCACCTCCCGCCGTACAGCGCTCCGGCTCCTAGCGCGGACGGCGGGAGCTCCGACGTCATCGTCGGGGTGCTCGACACTGGTGTTTGGCCCGAGAGCCCCAGCTTCGCCGATGCCGGCCTGGGCCCCGTGCCATCGCGGTGGCGCGGGAGCTGCGAGACCAATGCCACCGACTTCCCCTCCTCGATGTGCAACCGGAAGCTCATCGGCGCGCGCGGCTTCTTCCGGGGCTTCGGGGCGGGCGGCAGGAACGGCTCCTCCCATGGGACCACCGAGCTCTCGTCGCCGAGGGACCACGACGGGCACGGCACCCACACGGCGTCCACGGCGGCGGGGGCCGTGGTGGCCGACGCGAGCCTCCTCGGTTACGCCCACGGCACGGCTCGGGGCATGGCGCCCGGGGCGCGCGTCGCGGCGTACAAGGTGTGCTGGAGGCAGGGATGCTTCAGCTCGGACATACTCGCGGGCATGGAGCAGGCCATCGAGGACGGGGTCGACGTGCTCTCGCTGTCGCTGGGAGGCGGCTCGTATCCGCTCTCCCGCGACCCCATCGCCGTCGGCGCGCTGGCGGCCACCCGCCGCGGCATCGTCGTCGCGTGCTCCGCGGGGAACAGCGGGCCGGCGCCGTCGTCGCTGGTGAACACTGCCCCGTGGATCATCACCGTCGGAGCCGGCACGCTCGACCGGAACTTCCCGGCGTACGCGAAGCTCGGCAATGGCGAGACCCATGCCGGCATGTCGCTCTACTCGGGCGATGGGCTGGGTGACGACAAGTTCCCCCTGGTGTACAACAAAGGCATCCGCCCGGGCAGCAACGCGAGCAAGCTCTGCATGTCGGGCACGCTGGACGCGTCGGCGGTGAAGGGCAAGGTGGTCCTGTGCGACCGGGGCGGGAACTCGCGGGTGGAGAAGGGGCAGGTGGTGAAGCTGGCGGGCGGCGTCGGGATGGTGCTCGCGAACACCGCACAGAGCGGCGAGGAGGTCGTGGCGGACAGCCACCTGCTCCCCGCCGTGGCCGTCGGCGCCAAGAGCGGCGACGCCATAAGGGCGTACGTGGAGTCGGACGCCGGCGCGGAGGTGGCGTTGAGCTTCGCCGGCACCGCTGTGGACGTGCACCCGGCGCCGGTGGTGGCCGCGTTTAGCTCCCGTGGGCCGAACAGGCAGGTGGCGCAGCTGCTGAAGCCGGACGTGATCGGACCGGGGGTGAACATCCTGGCCGGGTGGACGGGGTCCGTCGGGCCGACTGGGCTGACCATCGACGAGCGGCGGCCGGCGTTCAACATCTTGTCAGGTGAGCGCACGCTTTGCTTCTTCTGTACAAAAACTCTCGAGGATTGTACTGACCGACACGTCTTTCTTGAAAATATGGTCCTAAAACCCTAGACTTTACGGGTAGCCGTAGCAGCCATGCGAGCGTGCAATCGCTATGGTCGTCTTTAGGTGCTAGCCATGATGCTGTTAGCTTTAGCTGCAGTTCGCACGCATCGAAATGCCATCATAGTAATGACAGGCTTTAGGGCATGCGCTTGGTCTCTTTCTCCTACACTGAACCTTGATGCAGAAATAATTCGGTCTATGGTGATGCAGGGACATCCATGTCGTGCCCGCACATCAGCGGGCTCGCGGCGTTCGTGAAGGCGGCGCACCCGGACTGGAGCCCCAGCGCCATCAAGTCGGCGCTCATGACCACCGCCTACACCGTCGACAACACCGGATCGCCCCTCCTCGACGCGGCCGGCGCCAACGCCACGGCCACGGCCACGCCATGGGCCTTCGGCTCCGGCCACGTCGACCCCGTCAAGGCCCTCTCCCCGGGCCTCGTCTACGACACGTCCATCGACGACTACGTCGCCTTCCTCTGCACCGTCGGCGGCGCCTCGCCCCGGCAGGTCCAGGCCATCACGGGGGCGCCAAACGCGACGTGCCAGCGGAAGCTGTCCAGCCCCGGCGACCTCAACTACCCGTCCTTCTCCGTCGTCTTCGGCCTCCGCAAGTCGCGCACCACCGTCAAGTACCACCGCGAGCTGACCAACGTCGGCGCCGCCGGGTCGGTGTACGCGGCCAAGGTCACCGGCCCGCCCAGCATCGTGGTGTCCGTGAAGCCGGCCAGGCTCGTGTTCAAGAAGGCCGGGGACAAGCTCAGGTACACCGTCGCGTTCAAGTCGACGGCGGAGGGCGGCCCCATGGACGCCGCGTTCGGGTGGCTGACGTGGAGCAGCGGGGAGCAGGACGTGCGGAGCCCGATATCGTATACGTGGGGGATGTAGCACCGATGCATGGGCGAGTAGAATTCGTACGTGGCCGTGCCGGCGGCGTGATCGGCGTCGGCGGGGGAGATCGATGGAAGTGTTGCATAGGCTGGAAGAATTCTGGCTCCTGATTTCTGTGCTGTCCAAAAATGGATAAGGGGATTGTTGGAGTACATTTCATGGGATGGGAACAGCACATTAATAAAAGGGATTGATTTGCTACTAATAATTTCCTCACTGCCTATAGAGCAGTTGTCTCAAAACAGTTTTAGTTCATCTTCCATAAGTATATCAAGAAGCAGACACTTCAAATAAACACAAAACTAACCTCTGGTTTCATACAAAACATACCATTTCCTCTCAGAGATGGCCTGCCGGCAGACGAGATGTGCGATTGAACAATGGTTATGTTCAGAAGTACCCTAGTTATATACTCCCTCCATTCCTAAATATAAGTCTTTGGAGAGATTGCACTATGGACCACATACGGAGCAAAATGAGTGAATCTATACCCTAAATGCATCTAGATACATTCGTATGTTGTTCATAGTGAAATCTTTACAAAGACTTACATTTAGGAACGGATGGAGTAGTATTTTAATTATAACTGTGCTTGAGTATGCTTATTATAGGTTGAACTATGGTTGAATTATGCTTGTGTACTTTATTATCTATGCCTGAGTATGCTTATATCTAGGTGTGGGATGAGTATGTAATTAGTTTGGTTGATGGAATTTTATGCTTCTCTTAGACCAACATATGATTGCCCACATCACACATAGCTCATTAGCGCGAATCGTCTATGTTATTTTTGGTCTTCCCACGTAATTTTATACTAGCAACCGTTTACCACAACACACACAGCTACGTGTGGAGGGCTTGGCAAAAAAACTGAACACGTATGGTGCATATTAGGGTGGATATTTAGCATGGGTAAAAATTTCACGATCAACCAATGAAGAAAATGTGGACCCACCCTGAAACTTGGTGATTTTCCCAGAGTGGAAACCGTGTGCAATGATTTTCATTGTGCCGTGACACGTGTGTTCTAATTGGCCAGAACGCATCCCCATAAATCGCACGTCTGCACCGTAGTATGTATACAGATCGAACGCTAGTCTGTATCACCCTCACACCGAAGTGAAGTTAATCACACACGGCTAGGTCTACCAAACCATTGCCTCCAAAACGCATTATGGGACAGAAAACCCTCACCACCCAATTCAAAAAGAAAAAGAAAACTCTCACCACCCCCACGTCACAAAACCCTCACACCCCCGCCCGCCACCCCCCGGTCCCCAGTCGCACCTGCACTCCTCCGCAACTCTGCATGTCTTCGCCTATCGCGCAGCAATGATACGTCTCCAACGTATCTATAATTTTTGATTTGTTTCATGCTATTATATTATCTGTTTTGGATGTTTTATATGCATTAATATGCTATTTTATATGGTTTTTAGGACCAACCTATTAACCTAGAGCCCAGTGTCAATTTCTGTTTTTTTTCCTTGTTTTAGAGTTTCGCAGAAAAGGAATACCAAATGGAGTTCAAACGGAATAAAACTTTCGCGATGACCTAGACACCCAGGAGACTTGGAGTGCAAGTCAGAAGAGCCACGAGGCGGCCAAAATGGTGGAGGGCGTGCCCCCCAACCTTGTGGGCCCCTCGGTGGCCTCCTGACCTAGACCTTCCTCCTATATATACTCTTATTATCTCAAAAACTTCCAGGGGAGCCACGAAACCACTTTTTCACCGCCGCAACCTTCTGTACCCGTGAGATCCCATCTTGGGGCCTTTTCCGGCATCCTGCCAGAGGGGGATTCGATCACGGAGGGCTTCTACATTAACAACATTGCCTCTCTGATGAAGCGTGAGTAGTTTACCACGGACCTACGGGTCCATAGCTAGTAGCTAGATGGCTTTTTCTCGCTCTTTGATTCTCAATATCATGTTCTCCTCGATGTTCTTGGAGATCTATTCGATGTAATACTCTTTTGCGGTGTGTTTGCCGAGATCCGGTGAATTGTGGATTTATGATCAGCTTATCTATGAATATTATTTGAACCTCCTCTGAATTCTTATATGCATGATTTGATATCTTTGCAAGTCTCTTCGAACTATCGATTTGGTTTGTCCAACTAGATTGGTTTTTCTTGCAATGGAAGAAGTGCTTAGCTTTGGGTTCCTAGTGACAGAAGGGGAACCGACACGTATTGTATTGTTGCCATCGAGGATAACAAGATGGGGTTTTCATCATATTTCTTGAGTTAATTCCACTACATCGTGTCATCTTACTTAATGTGTTACTCTGTTCTTATGAACTTAATACTCTAGATGCAGGCAGGAGTCGGTCGATGTGTGGAGTAATAGTAGTAGATGCAGAATCATTTCGGTCCACTTGACACGGACGTGATACCTATATTCATGATCATTGCCTTAGATATCGTCATAACTTTACGCTTTTCTATCAATTGCTCGGCAATAATTTGTTCACCCACCATAATAATTCCTTTCTTGAGATAAGCCTCTAGTGAAACATATGGCCCCCGGGTCTATTTTCCATCATATAAGTTTCCGATCTACAATTATAGTTTCCTATTTACTTTCTTTTGCAATCTCTTACTTTCCGTTCCATAAACCAAAAATACCAAAAATATTACTTTACCGTTTATCCATCTCTATCAGATCTCACGTTGCAAATAACCATTAAGGGATTGACAACCCCTTTATTGTGTTGGGTGCAGGGTTGGTGTTTGTGTTGGGGAATGCAATATTTCAAAAAATTTACCTACGATCACGCAAGATCTATCTAGGAGATGCATAGCAACGAGAGGGGTGAGTGTGTCTACGTACGCTCGTAGACCGAAACCGGAAGCGTTTAGTAACGCGGTTGATGTAGTCGGACGTCTTCGCGATCCAATAGATCCAAGTACCGAACATACGACACCTCTGCGTTCAACACACGTTCAGCTCGATGACGTCCCTCGGGCTCTTGATCCAGTTGAGGCCAAAGGAGAGTTCTGTCATCACGATGACGTGTCGACAGTGATGATGAAGTTACTGGCGCAGGGCTTTGCCTAAGCACTACGATGATATGACCGAGGTGTGTAACTGTGAAGGGGGGCACCGCACACGGCTAAGACAAATCTTGTGTGCCTTTGGGGTGTCCGGGACTCCGAACAACCTTCGGTACATCAAATCACATAACTCATAATACAAATCGTCATCGAACGTTAAGCGTGTGGACCCCACGGGTTTGAGAACTATGTAGACATGACCGAGACACATCTCCGGTCAATAACCAATAGCGGACCTAGATGCTCATATTGGCTCGTACATATTCTACAAAGATCTTTATCAGTCAAACCGCATAACAACATACGTTGTTCCCTTTGTCATCGGTATGTTACTTGCCCGAGATTCGATCGTCGGTATCATCATACCTAGTTCAATCTCGTTACCGGCAAGTCTCTTTACTCGTTCCGTAATGCAACATCCCGCAACTAACTCATTAGTCACATTGCTTGCAAGGCTTATAGTGATGTGCATTACCGAGAGGGCCCAGAGATACCTCTCCGACAATCGGAGTGACAAATCCTAATCTTGATCTATGCCAACTCAACAAACACCATCAGAGACACCTGTAGAGCATCTTTATAATCAGCCAGTTACGTTGTGACGTTTGATAGCACACAAGGTGTTCCTGTGGTATTCGGGAGTTGCATAATCTCATAGTCAGAGGAACACGTATAAGTCATGATGAAAGCAATAGCAATAAAACTAAACGATCATTTATGCTAAGCTAACGGATGGGTCTTGTCCATCACATCATTCTCTAAGGATGTGATCCCGTTCATCAAATGATGACACATGTCTATGGTCAGGAAACTTAACCATCTTTGATTAACGAGCTAGTCAAGTAGAGGCATACTAGGAACACTATGTTTTGTCTATGTATTCACACATGTACTAAGTTTCCGGTTAATAGAATTCTAGCATGAATAATAAACATTTATCATGATATAAGGAAATATAAATAACAACTTTATTATTGCCTCTAGGGCATATTTCCTTCAGTCTCCCACTTGCACTAGAGTCAATAATCTAGTTCACATCGCCATGTGATTTAACACTAGTAGTTCACATATTTATGTGATTAGTTCACATCTCCATGTGACTAATACTCAAAGGGTTTACTAGAGTCAATAATCTAGTTCACATCGCTATGTGATTAACACCCAAAGAGTGATCATGTTTTGCTTGTGAGTGAAGTTTAGTCAACGGGTCTGCCACATTCAAAGTCGTATGTATTTTGCAAATTTTTTATGTCTACAATGCTCTGGACAGAGCTACTCTAGCTAATCGCTCCCACTTTCAATATGTATCTAGATCGAGATTAGAGTCATCCAGATCGGTGTAAAAGATTGCATCGGCGTAACTCTTTACGACGAACTCTTTATCACCTCCATAACCGAGAAACACCTCCTTAGTCTTCTAAGGATAATTTTGACCGTTGTCAAGTGATACGTCTCCGTCGTATCTATTTTTCCAAACACTTTTGCCCTTGTTTTGGACTCTAACTTGCATGATTTGAATGGAACTAACCCGGATTGACGTTGTTTTCAGCAGAATTGCCATAGTGTTATTTTTGTGCAGAAATAAAAGTTCTTTGAATGACCTGAAAATCAACGGAGCATTATTTGGGAATATATAATAATTATTGGAAGGAAGATCCACGTCAGGGGGTGCCCCACCTGTCCACGAGGGTGGGGGCGCGCCCCCTGCCTCATGGGACCCCTGACGCTCTGCCGACCTCAACTTGGACTCCATATATTCACTTTCGAGGAGAAAAATGGAGAGAGAAGGATTCATCGCGTTTTACGATACGGAGCCGCCGCCAAGCCCTAAACTCTCTCCGGAGGGCTGATCTAGAGTCCGTTCGGGGCTCCGGAGAGGGGAATCCGTCGCCATCGTCCATCACCAATTTCATAATGCTCACCCCCGCGCGTGAGTAATTCCATCGTAGGCTTGCTGGACGGTGATGGGTTGGATTAGATTTATCATGTAATCGAGTTAGTTTTGTTAGGGTTTGATCCCTAGTATCCACTCTGTCCTGAGATTGATGTTGCTATGACTTTGCTATGCTTAATGCTTGTCACTAGGGCCCGAGTGCCATGATTTCAGATCTGAACCTATTATGTTTTCATCAATATATGGGAGTTCTTGATCCTATCTTGCAAGTCTATAGTCACCTATTATTTGTTATGATCCGTTAACCCTGAAGTGACAATAATTGGGATACTTACTGGTGATGACCGTAGTTTGAGGAGTTCATGTATTCACTATGTGTTAATGCTTTGTTCCAGTACTCTATTAAAAGGAGGCCTTAATATCCCTTAGTTTCCAATAGGACCCCGCTGCCACGGGAGGGTAGGACAAAAGATGTCATGCAAGTTCTTTTCCATAAGCATGTATGACTATATTCAGAATACATGCCTACATTACATTGATGAACTGGAGCTAGTTCTGTGTCACCCTAGGTTATGACTGTTACATGATGAACCACATCCAGCATAATTCTCCGTCACCGATCCATTTCCTACGAGCTTTCCATATATTGTTCTTCGCTTATTTACTTTTCCGTTGCTATTGTTATCATCACTACAAAATACCAAAACTATTACTTTTGCTACTAAACACTTAGCTGCAGATATTAAGTTTCCAGGTGTGGTTGAATTGACAACTCAGCTGCTAATACTTGAGAATATTCTTTGGATTCCCTTGTGTCGAATCAATAAATTTGGGTTGAATAATATACCCTCGAAAACTATTGCGATCCCCTATACTTGTGGGTTATCAAGACTATTTTCTGGCGCCGTTGCCGGGGAGCATAACTCTATTCTTTGAGTCATTTGGGATTTATATCTGCTTATCATTATGAAGAACTTGAAAGACGCTAAAAATTTTTTATCCCTCAACTATGAGGGGAGGTAAGGAACTGCCATCTAGCTCTGCACTTGATTCACCTTTTGTTTTGAGTAAGCTTGCAACACCTAGACCTGCTTCTGCTATTCATTCTGGTATGTCGCTGATGATGCCACTTCTGCTATGCATGATACTTATGATGAAACTACTTCTATGCTTGATACTACTGTGCCACTTGGTGAATTTCTTGATGAAAAACTTTCTAGGGCTAGAGAGAATGAAATTATTGAAACCGATAATATTGATGAAAGTGATGATGAAGACTCTCCCCCTAGATATGAATTACCTGTTGTGCCTGAGGGCTATGTTATGGATGAAGAAACTGCTAGAGATTTTCTTGCTTGCAATGATAGGAGTGATCTTAAGAAATTATTAGCTAAGCTGAAACAAAAAACTCTGAATGCTAGAATGAAATATGATCCTGCTTATGCTACTTCACCTATCTTTGTTACTGATAAGGATTATGATTTCTTTGTTGATCCTGCGATAATTACTTTAGTTGAATATGATCCTTTCTGTGGTTATGAATCTGAAACTGTTGTGGCACATCTTACTAAATTAAATGATATAGCCACCCTATTCACTAATGATGAGAAAACTCGCTACTATTATATCCTTAAGATATTTCTGTTCTCATTAAAGGGTGATGCTAAGATATGGTTTAATTCTCTTGATCCTGGTTTTGTGCGTAGTCCCCAGGATATGATTTATTACTTCTCTGCTAAATATTTCCCCGCTCATAAGAAACAAGCTGCGTTAAGGGAAATATATAATTTTGTGCAAATTGAAGAAGAGAGTCTCCCACAAGCTTGGGGGAGGCTTATCCAATTACTTAATGCTTTGCCTGATCATCCTCTTAAGAAAAATGAAATACTTGATATCTTTTATAATGTACTAACCGATGCTTCCAGAGACCACCTGGATAGTTGTGTTGGTTGTGTTTTCAGGGAAACAACACCGGATGAAGCTAAAATTCTATTGAATAATATGTTGACTAATGAAAGTAATTGGACACTTCCTGAACCAACTCCTAAGCCAACTCCGAAGAAAAGGGGTATTATATTTCTCAGTCCTGAAGATATGCAAGAGGCAAAGAAATCTATGAAAGAAAAAGGTATTAAAGCTGAAGATGTTAAGAATTTACCTCCTATTGAAGAAATACATGGTCTTAATTTACCGCCTGTTGAAGAAATACATGGTTTTAACCCATCACCTATTGAAGGAATACATGGTCTTGATAACCCGATACAGGTAGTAAAGGTAAACTCTCTCTATAGATATGATAAAGCTGAAATCCCATTTACTAAGTTTGCTAGCCCATGCTTGGATGAGTTTGATGACTTTATGGTCAAGCAAGAAAACTTCAATGCTTATTTTGGTAGAGAATTAAAACACAATGCTGATATGCTTGAAGACTTGGGTGATTATATGGCTAATGTTAAAGGTGAACTTAAACTTATTAGTAAACACGCTTCTATGGTTACCACTCAAGTAGAACAAGTACTTAAAGCTCGGAATGATTTTCTCAATGAATTAAATAATAAGAATAATGATAATGATGTTAGAGTTATGCCTAGAGGTGGTAAAATGACTCAGGAACCTTTGTATCCCGAGGGCCATCCTAAGAGGATTGAGCAAGATTCTTAGAGAAATATTATTGGTGCACCTAGTCCTTCTAAGAGGAAGAAAAAGAAAAATGATAGGACTTTGCATGCTTCTATTGAACCTGTTATTGACACACCTGAGAATCCCAATGATATTTCTATTTCTGATGCTGAAACACAATCTGGTAATGAACATGAGCCTAGTAATAATGTTAATGATGATGTTCATGTTGATGCTCGACCCAGTAATGATAATGATGTAGAGATTGAAC
This sequence comes from Triticum dicoccoides, assembly GCF_002162155.2. NCBI lineage: Eukaryota > Viridiplantae > Streptophyta > Magnoliopsida > Poales > Poaceae > Triticum > Triticum dicoccoides. The sequence continues at coordinate 371,816,096 of NC_041388.1, read as the reverse complement.
CTGTTGTTGATCTTGATAACCCACAACCAAAGAATGAACGTTATGATAAGAGAGACTTTGTTGCTAGGAAGCACGGTAAAGAAAGAGAACCATGGGTTCAGAAACCCATGCCTTTTCCTCCTAAACCATCCAAGAAAAAGGATGATGAGGATTTTGAGCGCTTTGCTGAAATGATTAGACCTATCTTCTTGCGTATGCGTTTGACTGGTATGCTCAAAATAAATCCTTATGCTAAGTATATGAAAGAAATTGTTACAAATAAAATAAAGATACTGGAAGCTGAAATTTCCATCATGCTTGCTAATTATACTTTTAAAGGTGGAATATCTAAGAAACTAGGAGATCCCGGAGTACCAACTATACCATGCTCCATTAAAAAAAACTATGCTAAAATTGCTTTATGTGATCTTGGAGCCGGTGTTAGTGTTATGCCTCTCTCTTTATATCATAGACTTGATTTGAATAAGTTGACACCTACTAAAATATCTTTGCAAATGGCTAATAAATCAACTGTTATACATGTCGGTATTTGTGAGGATGTGCCTGTTGTGGTTGCAAGCGTTACTATTTTAACGAACTTTGTTATTCTTGATATTCCCAAAGACGATAACATGTCTATTATTCTTGGAAGACCCTTTTTGAATACTGCAGGGGCTGTTATTGATTGCATCAAAGGCAATGTCACTTTCATGTTAATGGCAATGAGCATACGATACACTTTCCGAGGAACAACCTGAAGTTCATAGTATAAACTCTATTGGAAAAATTCCATCGATTATTTTTGCAGGTTTTGAATTTCCTCTTCCTACTGTCAAGAAGAAATATGATATTCTTATTCTTGGGGATGTGCATATCCCTGTTGAGGTAACCTAGTATTATTCGAAAATTCTCTGGTTCCATGTTATTCGGAATGAGTTTGTTAACAAGACCTGGTCAACCTTGTTAGTGGATTCCTTTTGATGAGCATGAGATGGATGAATTTAGAAAACACAACTCTCTGTACCCTCTTTTTACTTTCTATTATTTATATTAAATAAAGCAAAAATAGTAATTTCTGTCTGTTTTCTGAATTATCAATGCAATGAAAAATACCCCAAAAATAAAAGTTCTCCAAATGCCCTGAAATTTAAATATGATTTTTTCTGGAATATTTGAGAATATCTGGCACTGAGAACACAGCAGGGGGAGCAAGCACCTGGCCACGAGGGTGGAGGGCGCGCCCCCTGCCTCATGGGCCCACGGTGGCTCCCCTCCACTTATTCCAGCTACCACACACTCCTTCTTCCTCCCACAAACACCACTAACTAGCTCAAACCCGAGTCCAAGCTCATTTTGCTGCCATTTTCGATCTCCTTGCTCAAAGCACCTCTCACAAAACTGCTTTGGGGGATTGTTCCTTGGTATGTGACTCCTCTAACGGTCCAATTAGTTTTTGTTCTAGTACTTTATTCATTGCATATTTTTGCTGCTTAGGTGACCCTGTTCTTGAGCTTGCATGTCATATTTATGTGGTCAGAAGTAGTTTTGATGCATGATATTGCCTCTAGGCACTTGTAGGAGTAGTTGCTATCAATATTGTTGAGTTTGGTTCACTTTTATTTTGAAGTTACTAAAATTTAAGAAATTTTTCAGAGGAAGAAATATGATTAGGAAAATATACCAAGGTGGTCCTTTAAGGAAGCAAGGACCCGGGCTCGCAATGCGTGATACCGACGCAGAACCACCGAGGGAAGCTCAAGTGCGGGCTTGTGAATGGCCTTCAGAGGACTTTATGGATCGAGCAGGGATCAAGGAAGAATTTAACGTATATGTGCGTAATGCTGATCTTGAGAGCTTCGAGGCAGAAAAATACCGCCAGTATCACTATCTCATTGATTCCTTTGTGAGGAGGTTTGAATTTTCATCATCACGCAATTCTCAAACTGTCATGTTTGATCTCTATGAAAATTCTTATACTATGGACTTAGAGGATTTTAACACTGCTTGCAAACTTCCACAATGGGGTAGTCCTAATGAACCTTGCAAATCTGAATTTAGAGATTTTCTTGCTAGTATAACTGTGGGGGAATCTAGAGATATTACACAAGCTACCATAGGGAGCATTCATTTTCCTGCTATACATTATTTTGCTCTCTTCATAGGTAGGTGCATAAATGGTAAGGATGAAGCATGTCACATGTGTGTCCCTGACCTCAGTGTTCTCAGGTGCTGTATTAGAAGATAGACATTATAATTTGGGAGCCATTGTTGCACGTATGCTGCATAATAATAGATTTAGTGGAGATTTCTTCGGTGGAATTTATGCAACCCGTCTAGCTAATTTTCTTGGTGTACCCATACGTGGGTATGATATTGAGTTGCCTCCTGTTTATCTGGATTATGAGGCCATGGTTCATCATCAGTTTGTTGAGAGGAACGATCAGTTCCTCCAGTATCGACTAATCTTTGACGGACGATGCACCTATCATGTCGCTCTCCCTGCCCCTGCTTTCTTTGACTTTCAGGCAAAAGGGAGATATGTTATAACCAGGGAGGAGGCAGACGAGTATAAGAGAAGGACGGAGACGGGCCATCTCCAAGCGGCAGCTCATGAGGCAATAGCTGCTGCATCTCAGTATGACCCCAACTATTACTTTGGATATCCGCCAGGCCAGCCGTGGCCATAGACCAACTTAAGCCAAAAGCCTAAGCTTGCGGGAGTACGTATTTCTCACCGACATTACATTCATGTTCACACACTCATTGCTAGGTGTCGGTGCTCATACTTTTTTATTGTATCATCCATGCTAGTTTATTTTCCTTTTTTACGCTTTCTTCTTGTGTGTTTGATAAACCTTAAGAAAAACAAAAAATTAGTTGCATCTTTTAATTAGCTTACTTCCATGCTTGTTGTAGTAATTAAAAAAGAAAACCCAGAAAGATTTCTCGTTCTTCTTTTGCTTGTTGGGAGTTTTCCCGTGTAAATAGTTTTGTTTCTTTTCTTTCCTTTGGGGGTCGATAGGAGAAGACCATAATGAAAATGTTAAAGTGGCTCTTATATGCATTATCGTTGATCTGACAAAGATCCCATATTACCTTGTCTTCTCTCTTGAATTGAATGCTTGCAGATTCCATCTTAGTCCAATGCACGTGCACTATTATTATTATGCACACTATTCGGTCGTGCAAGTGAAAGGCAATAATGATGTTTATATGATGAACTTATTGAGATGAGAAAAGCTGGTATGAACTCGACCTCTCTTATTTTTGTAAATATGATTAGTTCATTGTTCCTGATTCAGCCTATTATGAATAAACATGTTTGCAATGACAATTAGAGATTGTAGTTGCTTATGCCATGCTTAATTAGTTAGGAGCTCATAATGGTTTACCTTGCGTGCCAACATGCTATTAAAATGGTTGTGATGTGGCATGATAGGGTGGTATCCTCTTTTAAACGATTTGAGTGGCTTGACTTGGCACATGTTCACGCATGTAGTTGAAACAAAATCAACATAGCCTCTACGATATTTATGTTTGTGGTGCATTATATCCTACTCATGCTTGCATTCGGTGTTGATTAATTTTAATGCATGTTCATGACTGTTATCGCTCTCTAGCTGGTCGCTTCCCAGTCTTTTGCTAGCCTTCACCTGTACTAAGAGGGAATACTACTTGTGCATCTAATTCCATAAACCCCAAAGTTATTCCATATGAGTCCACCATACCTACCTATATACGGTATCTACCTGCCATTCCAAGTAAATTTGTATGTGCCAAACTCTAAACCTTCAAATGAACATTCTGTTTTGTATGCTCGAATAGCTCATGTATCAACTAGGGCTGTCTGTATCTTCCATGTTAGGCGGGTTATTCTCAAGAGGAGTGGACTCCGCTCCTCACTCACGAGAAAATGGTTGGTCACTGGGATGCCTAGTCGCATGCTTTATGCAAATCAAATCAAAATAACTACAAACAAAACTCCCCCGGGACTCTAGTTAGTTTGAGGCACTCGTTGTTTCGAGCAAGCCATGGATTGATGCTTGTTGGTGGAGGGGGAGTATAAAATTTACCATTCTGTTTGGGAACCGCCTATAATGTGTGTAGCATGGAAGATATCGCCATCTCTTGGTTGTTATGTTGACAATGAAAGTATACCGCTCAAAATATTATTCATATCTATTTCAAAACCGAGCTCTGGCACCTCTACAAATCCCTGCTTCCCTCTGCGAAGGGCCTATCTATTTACTTTTATGTTGAGTCATCATCCTCTTATTAAAAAGCACCAGTTGGAGAGCACCACTGTCATTTGCATTCATTATTGTTAGTTTACACTGAGTATAACTTGATTGGATCTCTTTTACCATGAATTACAATGTCTAGTCAGTCCTTGATCTTTAAAGGTGCTCTGCATTTATGTTGTGCGGTCTCAGAAAGGGCTAGCGAGATACCATCCTGTTATATCATATCATGATTGTTTTGAGAAAGCATTGTCATCTGAGATTTATTATTATTGCTCGCTAGTTGATTATGTCATTGATATGAGTAAACATGAGACCTAAATGTTATTGTGAATATGGTTAGTTCATAATCTTTGCTGAAAACTTGAATGTTGGCTTTACATATTTACAATAACAAGAGCAAACAGAGTTTGTAAAAAGTTTTTCTTTATCACTTTCAGTTTATCAACTGAATTTCTTGACGACAAGCAAAGGTTTAAGCTTGGGGGAGTTGATACGTCTCCGTTGTATCTACTTCTCCAAACACTTTTGCCCTTGTTTTGGACTCTAACCTGCATGATTTGAATGGAACTAACCCGGACTCACGCTGTTTTCAGCAGAATTGCCATGGTGTTATTTTTGTGCAGAAATAAAAGTTCTCGGAATGACCTGAAAATCAATGGAGCATTATTTGGGAATATATAATAAATATTGGAAGGAAGATCCATGTCAGGGGGTGCCCCACCTATCCACGAGGGTGGGGGCGTGCTTGCCACCCTGGGCGCGCCCCCCTGCCTCGTGGGCCCCCTAATGTTGGAAATATGCCCTAGAGGCAATAATAAAATGGTTATTATTATATTTCTTTGTTCATGATAATTGTCTATTGTTCATGCTATAATTGTGTTATCCGGAAATCGTAATACATGTGTGAATACATAGACCACAACACGTCCCTAGTGAGCCTCTATTTGACTAGCTCATTGATCAAAGGATAGTCATGGTTTCCTGACTATGGACATTGGATGTCATTGATAACGGGATCACATCATTAGGAGAATGATGTGATGGACAAGACCCAATCCTAAGCTTAGCTCAAAGATCGTGTAGTTCGTTTGCTGTAGCTTTTCTGAATGTCAAGTATCATTTCCTTAGGCCATGAGATTGTGCAACTCCCGGATACCGTAGGAGTGCCTTGGGTGTGCCAAACGTCACAACGTAACTGGGTGACTATAAAGGTACATTACAGGTATCTCCGAAAGTGTCTGTTGGGTTGGCACGAATCGAGACTGGGATTTGTCACTCCGTATGATGGAGAGGTATCTCTGGGCCCACTCGGTAATGCATCATCATAATGAGCTCAATGTGACCAAGTGGTTGATCACGGGATCATGCATTACGGCACGAGTAAAGTGACTTGCCGGTAACGAGATTGAACTAGGTATTGGGATACCGACGATCGAGTCTCAGGCAAGTAACGTACCGATTAACAAATGGAATTGTATACGAATTGATTGAATCCTCGACATCGTGGTTCATCCGATGAGATCATCCTGGAGCATGTGGGAGCCAACATGGGTATTCAGATCCCGCTGTTGGTTATTGACCGGAGAGGCGTCTCGGTCATGTTTGCATGTCTCCCGAACCCGTAGGGTCTACACACTTAAGGTTCGGTGACGCTAGGGTTGTTGAGATATTAACATACGGTAACCTGAAAGTTGTTGGGAGTCCCGGATGATATCCTGGACGTCACGGGGAGTTCGGGAATGGTCCGAAAGTGAAGATTTATATATAGGAAGTCAAGTTTCGGCCATCGGGAAAGTTTCGATGGTAATCGGTATTGTACCGGGACCACCGGAAGGGTCCCGGGGGTCCACCGGGTGGGGCCACCTATCCCGGAGGGCCCCATGGGCTGAAGTGGGAGGGGAACCAGCCCCTAGTGGGCTGGTGCGCCCCCCTTGGGCCTCCCCTGTGCCTAGGGTTGGAAACCCTAGGGGTGGGGGGCGCCACCCTTGCCTTGGGGGGCAATGCACCCACTTGGCCGCCGCCCCCCTAGGAGATTGGATCTCCTAGGGCCGGCGCCCCCCTAGGCACCCTATATATAGTGGGGGGAGGGAGGGCAGCCGCACCCAAGCCCCTGGCCTCTCCCTCTCCCTCCCGTGACACTCCTCCGTCTCCCTGCGCTTGGCGAAGCCCTGCCGAGATCACCGTTGCTTCCACCACCACGCCGTCGTGCTGCTGCATCTTCATCAACCTCTCCTTCCCCCTTGCTGGATCAAGTTGGAGGAGACGTCTGAAGGAAATATGCCCTAGATGCAATAATAAAGTTATTATTTATTTCCTTATATCATGAGAAATGTTTATTATTCATGCTAGAATTGTATTAACCAGGAAACATAATACATGTGTGAATACATAGACAAACAGAGTGTCACTAGTATGCCTCTACTTGACTAGCTCGTTAATCAAAGATGGTTATGTTTCCTAACCATGAACAAAGAGTTGTTATCTGATTAACGGGATCACATCATTAGGTGAATGATCTGATTGACATGACCCATTCCATTAGCTTAGCACCCGATCGTTTAGTATGTTGCTATTGCTTTCTTCATGACTTATACATGTTCCTATGACTATGAGATTATGCAACTCCCGTTTGCCGGAGGAACACTTTGTGTGCTACCAAACGTCACAACGTAAATGGGTGATTATAAAGGTGCTCTACAGGTGTCTCCAAAGGTACATGTTGGGTTGGCGTATTTCGAGATTAGGATTTGTCACTCCGATTGTCGGAGAGGTATCTCTGGGCCCTCTCGGTAATGCACATCACATAAGCCTTGCAAGCATTGCAACTAATGAGTTAGTTGTGAGATGATGTATTACGGAACGAGTAAAGAGACTTGCCGGTAACGAGATTGAACTAGGTATTGGATACCGACGATCGAATCTCGGGCAAGTAACATACCGATGACAAAGGGAACAATGTATGTTGTTATGCGGTCTGACCGATAAAAGATCTTCATAGAATATGTAGGAGCCAATATGAGCATGTAGGTTCCGCTATTGGTTATTGACCGGAGACGTGTCTCGGTCATGTCTACATTGTTCTCGAACCCGTAGGGTCCGCACGCTTAAGGTTACGATGACAGTTATATTACGAGTTTATGCATTTTGATGTACCGAAGGTTGTTTGGAGTCCCAGATGTGATCACGGACATGACGAGGAGTCTCGAAATGGTCGAGACATAAAGATTGATATATTGGAAGCCTATGTTTGGATATCGGAAGTGTTTCGGGTGAAATCGGGATTTTACCGGAGTACCGGGAGGTTACCGGAACCCCCCGGGAAGTATATGGGCCTTAGTGGGCCTTAGTGGAAGAGAGGAGAGGTGGCCAGAGATGGGCCGCGTGCCCCCTCCCCCCCTTGGTCCGAATAGGACAAGGAGAGGGGGCCGACCCCCCTTCCTCCTCTCTCTCCTCTTTTCCCCCCTCCGCGAATCCTATTCCAACTAGGAAAGGGGGGGAGTCCTACTCCCGGAAGGAGTAGGACTCCTCCTGGCGTGCCACCTCTTGGCCGGCCAGCCCCCCTTTGAGCCTTTATATACGGAGGCACGAGGCACCCCTAGAGACACAAGTTGATCCACGCGATCATATTCTTAGCCATGTGCGGTGCCCCCTTCCACCACAGTCCTCGATAATATTGTAGCGGTGCTTAGGCGAAGCCCTGCGACAGTAGTACATCAAGATCGTCACCACGCCGTCGTGCTGACGGAACTCTTCCCCGACACTTTGCTGGATGGAGTCCAGGGATCGTCATCGAGCTGAACGTGTGCTAGAACTCGGAGGTGCCGTAGTTTCGGTGCTTGATCGGTCGGGCCGTGGAGACGTACGACTACATCAACCAAGTTAACGCTTCCGTTGTCGATCTACAAGGGTACGTAGATCACACTCTCCCCCTCTCATTGCTATGCATCACCATGATCTTGCGTGTGCGTAGGAAATTTTTTGAAATTACTACGAAACCCAACAGTGGTATCAGAGCCAGGTTTTATGTGTTGATGTTATTTGCATGAGTAGAACACAAGTGAGTTGTGGGCGATATAAGTCATACTGCTTACCAGCATGTCATACTTTGGTTCGGCGGTATTGTTGGACGAAGCGGCCCGGACCGACATTACGCGTACGCTTACGAGAGAATGGTTCTCTTGACGTGCTTTGCACATAGGTGGCTTGCGGGTGACAGTTTCTCCAACTTTAGTTGAACCGAGTGTGGCTACGCCCAGTCCTTGCGAAGGTTAAAACAGCACCAACTTGACAAACTATCGTTGTGGTTTTGATGCGTAGGTAAGATTGGTTCTTGCTTAAGCCCGTAGCAGCCACGTAAAACTTGCAACAACAAAGTAGAGGACGTCTAACTTGTTTTTGCAGGGCATGTTGTGATGTGATATGGTCAAGACATGATGCTAAATTTTATTGTATGAGATGATCATGTTTTGTAACCAAGTTATCGGCAACTGGCAGGAGCCATATGGTTGTCGCTTTATTGTATGCAATGCAATCGCCCTGTAATGCTTTACTTTATCACTAAGCGGTAGCGATAGTCGTAGAAGCATAAGATTGGCGAGACGACAACGATGCTACGATGGAGATCAAGGTGTCGCGCCGGTGACGATGGTGATCATGACGGTGCTTCGGAGATGGAGATCACAAGCACAAGATGATGATGGCCATATCATATCACTTATATTGATTGCATGTGATGTTTATCTTTTATGCATCTTATCTTGCTTTGATTGACGGTAGCATTATAAGATGATCTATCACTAAATTTCAAGATAAAAGTGTTCTCCCTTAGTATGCACCGTTGCCAAAGTTCGTCGTGCCCAGACACGACATGATGATCGGGTGTGATAAGCTCTACGTCCATCTACAACGGGTGCAAGCCAGTTTTGCACACGCAGAATACTCAGGTTAAACTTGACGAGCCTAGCATATGCAGATATGGCCTCGGAACACTGAGATCGAAAGGTCGAGCGTGAATCATATAGTAGATATGATCAACATAGCGATGTTCACCATTGAAAACTACTCCATTTCACGTGATGATCGGTTATGGTTTAGTTGATTTGGATCACGTGATCACTTAGATGATTAGAGGGATGTCTATCTAAGTGGGAGTTCTTAAGTAATATGATTAATTGAACTTAAATTTATCATGAACTTAGTCCTGGTAGTATTTTGCAAATTATGTTGTAGATCAATAGCTCGCGTTGTTGCTTCCCTGTGTTTATTTTGATATGTTCCTAGAGAAAATTGTGTTGAAAGATGTTAGTAGCAATGATACGGATTGGATCCGTGATCTGAGGTTTATCCTCATTGCTGCACAGAAGAATTATGTCCTTGATGCACCGCTAGGTGACAGACCTATTGCAGGAGCAGATGCAGATGTTATGAACGTTTGGCTAGCTCAATATGATGACTACTTGATAGTTTAGTGCACCATGCTTAATGGCTTAGAATCGGGACTTCAAAGATGTTTTGAACATCATGGACCATATGAGATGTTCCAGGAGTTGAAGTTAATATTTCAAGCAAATACCCGAGTTGAGAGATATGAAGTCTCCAACAAGTTCTATAGCTAAAAGATGGAGGAGAATCGCTCAACTAGTGAGCATGTGCTCAGATTGTCTGGGTACTACAATCGCTTGAATCAAGTGGGAGTTAATCTTCCAGATAAGATAGTGATTGACAGAATTCTCTAGTCACCATCACCAAGTTAGTAGAACTTCGTGATGAACTATAGTATGCAAGGGATGACGAAAAACGACTCCCGAGCTTTTCATGATGATGAAATCAATGAAGGTAGAAATCAAGAAAGAGCATCAAGTGTTGATGGTAGACAAGACCACTAGTTTCAATAAAAGGGCAAAGGGAAGAAGGGGAACTTCAAGAAGAACGGCAAGCAAGTTGCTGCTCAAGTGAAGAAGCCCAAGTCTGGTCCTAAGCCTGAGACTAAGTGCTTCTACTGCAAAGGGACTGGTCACTGGAAGCGGAACTACCCCAAGTATTTGGCGGATAAGAAGGATGGCAAAGTGAACAAAGGTATATTGGATATACATGTTATTGATGTGTGCTTTACTAGTGTTTATAGCAACCCCTCGGTATTTGATACTGGTTCAATTGCTAAGAGTAATAACTCGAAACAGGAGTTGCAGAATAAACAGAGACTTGTTAAGGGTGAAGTGATGATGTGTGTTGGAAGTAGTTCCAAGATTGATATGATCATCATCACACACTCCCCTATACTTTCGGGATTAGTGTTGAACCTAAATAAGTGTTATTTGGTTTTTGCGTTGAGCATGAATATGATTTGATCATGTTTATTGCAATACGGTTATTCATTAAAATCAGAGAATAATTGTTGTTCTGTTTACATGAATAAAACCTTCGATGGTCATACACCTAATGAATCAAAAAGGAACATCAAGTGTTGATGGTGAATAAAACCACTAAGTTCAAGAAAGGCAAGGGTAAAAAGAACTTCAAAAAGGATGGCAAGGGAGTTGCCGCGCCCGGTAAGCAAGCTGCCGGGAAGAAGCCGAAGAATGGACCCAAGCCTGAGACTGAGTGTTTTTATTGCAAGGGAAGTGGTCACTGGAAGCGGAACTGCCCCAAATACTTAGCGGACAAGAAGGCCGACAACACTAAAGGTATATGTGATATACATGTAATTGATGTGTACCTTACCAGTACTCGTAGTAGCTCCTGGGTATTTGATACCGGTGCGGTTGCTCACATTTGTAACTCAAAGCAGGAGCTGCGGAATAAGCGGAGACTGGTGAAGGACGAGGTGACGATGCGCGTCGGGAATGGTTCCAAGGTCGATGTGATCGCCGTCGGCACGCTGCCTCTACATTTACCTACGGGATTAGTTTTAAACCTCAATAATTGTTATTTAGTGCCAGCTTTGAGCATGAACATTGTATCAGGATCTCGTTTAATTCGAGATGGCTACTCATTTGAATCCGAGAATAATGGTCGTTCTATTTATATGAGAGATATGTTTTATGGTCATGCTCCGATGGTGAATGGTTTATTCTTAATGAATCTAGAGCGTAATGCTACACATATTCATAGTGTGAATACCAAAAGATGTAAGGTTGATAATGATAGTCCCACATACTTGTGGCACTGCCGCCTTGGTCACATAGGTGTCAGACGCATGAAGAAGCTCCATGCAGATGGACTTTTAGAGTCTCTTGATTATGAATCATTTGACACATGCGAACCATGCCTCATGGGTAAAATGACCAAGACTCCGTTCTCAGGAACAATGAAGTGAGCAACCAACTTATTGGAAATCATACATACTGATGTGTGCGATCCAATGAGTGTTGAGGCTCGCGGTGGCTATCGTTATGTTCTCACCCTCACTGATGACTTGAGTAGATATGGGTATGTCTACTCAATGAAACACAAGTCTGAGACCTTTGAAAAGTTCAAGGAATTTCAGAGTGAGGTTGAGAATCAACGTGACAAGAAAATCAAGTTCTTGCGATCAAATCGTGGGGGAGAATACTTGAGACACGAATTTGGCACACAGTTAAGAAAATGTGGAATAGTTTCACAACTCACGCCACCTGGAACACCTCAGCGTAATGGTGTGTCCGAACGTCGTAATCGCACTCTATTGGATATGGTGCGATCTATGATGTCTCTTACCGATTTACCACTGTCATTTTGGGGCTATGCTTTAGAGACTGCCGCATTCACTTTAAATAGGGCTCCGTCGAAATCCGTTGAGATGACACCGTATGAATTATGGTTTGGGAAGAAACCTAAGCTGTCGTTTCTGAAAGTTTGGGGATGCGATGCTTATGTCAAGAAACTTCAACCTGAAAAGCTCGAACCCAAGTCAGAAAAATGCGTCTTCATAGGATACCCTAAAGAAAATGTTGGGTATACCTTCTACCTCAGATCCGAAGGCAAGATCTTTATTGCCAAGAATGGGTCCTTTCTAGAGAAAGAGTTTCTCTCGAAAGAAATAATTGGGAGGAAAGTAGAACTTGATGGAGTATTACCTCTTGAACCGGTAAGTGGCGCAGCTCAAGAAAATGTTCCTGAGGTGCCCGCACCAACTAGAGAGGAAGTTAATGATGATGATCATGAAACTTCAGATCAAGTTACTACTGAACTTCGTAGGTCCACGAGGACACGTTCCGCACCAGAGTGGTACGGCAACCCTGTCTTGGAAATCATGTTGTTAGACAACGGTGAACCTTCGAACTATGAAGAAGCGATGGCGGGCCCGGATTCCGACAAATGGCTGGAAGCCATGAAATCCGAGATAGGATCCATGTATGAAAATGAAGTATGGACTTTGACTGACTTGCCCGATGATCGGCGAGCCATAGAAAATAAATGGATCTTTAAGAAGAAGACAGACGCGAATGGTATTGTGACCATCTATAAAGCTCGGCTTGTCGCTAAGGGTTATCGACAAGTTCAAGGGGCTGACTACGATGAGACTTTCTCACCCGTAGCGAAGCTGAAGTCCGTCCGAATCATGTTAGCAATTGCCGCATTCTATGATTATGAGATATGGCAAATGGACGTCAACACAGCATTCCTTAATGGTTTCCTTAAGGAAGACTTGTATATGATGCAGCCGGAAGGTTTTGTCGATCCTAAGAATGCTGACAAGGTGTGCAAGCTCCAACACTCGATTTATGGGCTGGTGCAAGCATCTCGGAGTTGGAACATTCGTTTTGATGAGATGATCAAAGCGTTTGGGTTCACGCAGACTTATGGAGAAGCCTACATTTACAAGAAAGTAAGTGGGAGCTCTGTAGCATTTCTCACATTGTATGTGGATGACATACTGTTGATGGGAAATGATATAGAATTCTTGGAAAACATAAAGGCCTACTTGAACAAGTGTTTTTCAATGAAGGACCTTGGAGAAGCTACTTATATATTAGGCATCAAGATCTATAGAGATAGATCGAGACGCCTCATTGGTCTTTCACAGAGTACGTACCTTGACAAGATATTGAAGAAGTTCAAAATGGACCAGTCAAAGAAGGGGTTCTTGCCTGTATTGCAAGGTACGAGATTGAGCACGGCTCAATGCCCGACCACGGCAGAAGATAGAGAAAAGATGAGTGTCGTCCCCTATGCCTCGGCCATAGGGTCTATCATGTATGCTATGCTGTGTACCAGACCTAATGTAAACCTTGCCGTAAGTTTGGTAGGAAGGTACCAAAGTAATCCCGGCATGGAACACTGGACAGCGGTCAAGAATATCCTGAAGTACCTGAAAAGGACTAAGGACATGTTTCTCGTGTATGGAGGTGACGAAGAGCTCGTCGTAAAGGGTTACGTCGATGCTAGCTTTGACACAGATCTGGATGACTCTAAGTCACAAACCGGATACGTGTATATTTTGAATGGTGGGGCAGTAAGCTGGTGCAGTTGCAAGCAAAGCGTTGTGGCGGGATCTACATGTGAAGCGGAGTACATGGCAGCCTCGGAGGCAGCACAAGAAGCAGTCTGGGTGAAGGAGTTCATTACCGACCTAGGAGTCATACCCAATGCGTCGGGCCCGATGACTCTCTTCTATGACAACACTGGAGCTATTACCCTTGCCAAGGAGCCCGGGTTTCACAGGAAGACCAGGCATATCAAGCGTCGCTTCAACTCCATTCGTGAAAGTGTTCAAAATGGAGACATAGAGATTTGTAAAGTACATACGGACCTGAATGTGGCAGATCCGTTGACTAAACCTCTCCCTAGAGAAAAACATGATCAACACCAGAACTACATGGGTGTTCGATTCATCACCATGTAACTAGACTATTGACTCTAGTGCAAGTGGGAGACTGTTGGAAATATGCCCTAGAGGCAATAATAAAATGGTTATTATTATATTTCTTTGTTCATGATAATTGTCTATTGTTCATGCTATAATTGTGTTATCCAGAAATCGTAATAAATGTGTGAATACATAGACCACAACACGTCCCTAGTGAGCCTCTAGTTGACTAGCTCGTTGATCAAAGGATAGTCCTGGTTTCCTGACTATGGACATTGGATGTCATTGATAACGGGATCACATCATTAGGAGAATGATGTGATGGACAAGACCCAATCCTAAGCTTAGCTCAAAGATCGTGTAGTTCGTTTGCTGTAGCTTTTCTGAATGTCAAGTATCATATCCTTAGACCATGAGATTGTGCAACTCCCGGATACCGTAGGAGTGCCTTGGGTGTGCCAAACGTCACAACGTAACTGGGTGACTATAAAGGTACATTACAGGTATCTCCGAAAGTGTCTGTTTGGTTGGCATGAATCGAGACTGGGGTTTGTCACTCCGTATGACGGAGAGGTATCTCTGGGCCCACTCGGTAATGCATCATCATAATGAGCTCAATGTGACCAAGTGGTTGATCACGGGATCATGCATTACGGCATGAGTAAAGTGACTTTCCGGTAACGAGATTGAACTAGGTATTGGGATACCGACGATCGAGTCTCGGGCAAGTAATGTACTGATTGACAAAGGGAATTGTATACGGATTGATTGAATCCTCGACATCGTGGTTCATCCGATGAGATCATCACGGAGCATGTACGAGCCAACATGGGTATCCAGATCCCGCTGTTGGTTATTGACCGGAGAGGCATCTCGGTCATGTCTGCATGTCTCCCGAACCCGTAGGGTCTACACACTTAAGGTTCGGTGACGCTAGGGTTGTTGAGATATTAGCATACGGTAACCCGAAAGTTGTTCGGAGTCCCGGATGAGATCCCGAACGTCACGAGGAGTTCCGAAATGGTCCAGAAGTGAAGATTTATATATAGGAAGTCAAGTTTCGGCCATCGAGAAAGTTTTGGGGGTAATCGGTATTGTACCGGGACCACCGGAAGGGTCCCGGGGGTCCACCGGGTGGGGCCACCTATCCCAAAGGGCCCCATGGGCTGAAGTGGGAGGGGAACCAGCCCCTAGTGGGCTGGTGCGCCCCCCTTGGGCCTCCCCCTGCGCCTAGGGCTGGAAACCATAGGGGTGGGGGGCGCCACCCTTGCCTTGGGGGGCAAGGCACCCACTTGGCCGCCGCCCCCCTAGGAGATTGGATCTCCTAGGGCCGGCGCCCCCCTAGGCACCCTATATATAGTGGGGGGGGGGAGGGAGGGCAGCCGCACCCAAGCCCCTGGCCTCTCCGTCTCCCTCCCGTGACACTCCTCCGTCTCCCTGCGCTTGGCGAAGCCCTGCCGAGATCACCGTTGCTTCCACCACCACGCCGTCGTGCTGCTGGATCTTCATCAACCTCTCCTTCCCCCTTGCTGGATCAAGTTGGAGGAGACGTCTTCCCAACCGAACGTGTGTTGAACGCGGAGGTGCCGTCCGTTCCGCACTTGGTCATCGGTGATTTGGATCACGTCGAGTAAGACTCCATCAACCCCGTTCTCTTGAACGCTTCCGCGCGTGATCTACAAGGGTATGTAGATGCAGTCCTCTCTCCCTCATTGCTAGATGACTCCATAGATTGATCTTGATGATGCGTAGAAAATTTTAAAAAATCTGCTACGTTCCCTAACACCTAACGCTCCACCGACCTCAACCTGGACTCCATATATTCACTTTTGGGGAAAAAACTGAGAGAGAAGGATTCATCGCGTTTTACGATACGAAGCCGCCGCCAAGCCCTAAACTTTCTCGGGAAGGCTGATCTAGAGTTCGCTCAGGGCTCCGGAGAGGGGAATCTGTCTCCATCGTCATCATTAACCATCCTCCATCACCAATTTCATGATGCTCACCACCGTGCATGAGTAATTCCATCGTAGGCTTGCTGGACGGTGATGGGTTGGATGAGATTTATCATGTAATTGAGTTAGTTTTGTTAGGGTTTGATCCCTAGTATCCACTATGTTCTGAGATTGATGTTGCTATGACTTTGCTATGCTTAGTGCTTGTCACTAGGGCCCGAGTGCCATGATTTCAGATCTGAACCTATTGTGTTTTCATCAATATATGAGAGTTCTTGATCCTATCTTGCAAGTCTATAGTCACCTATTATGTGTTATGATCCGTTAACCCCGAAGTGACAATAATCGGGATACTTACCGGTCATGACCGTAGTTTGAGGAGTTCATGTATTCACTATGTGTTAATTCTTTGTTCTGGTACTCTATTAAAAGGAGGCCTCAATATCCCTTAGTTTCCAATAGGACCCCGCTGCCACGGGAGGGTAGGACAAAAGATTTCATGCAAGTTATTTTCCATAAGCACGTATGACTATATTCGGAATACATGCCTACATTACATTGATGAACTGGAGCTAGTTCTGTGTCACCCTAGGTTATGACTATTACATCATGAATGCTACCTCTTGAGCATTGCGTTGGTTTTCCCTTAAAGAGGAAAGGGTGATGCAGCAAAGTAGCGTAAGTATTTCCCTCCATTTTTGAGAACCAAGGTATCAATCCAGTAGGAGGCCACGCACGAGTCCCTCGCACCTACACAAACAAATAAACTCCTCGCAACCAACGCAATAAAGGGGTTGTCAATCACCTACGAGAGTGAGATCTGATAGATATGATAAGATAATATTTTTGGTATTTTTATGATAAAGAGAAATAAAGATGCAAAGTAAAATAAAAGGCAAAATAAATAACTAAGTATTGGAAGATTAATATGATGGAGAATAGACCCGGGGGCGATAGGTTTCACTAGTGGCTTCTCTCGAGAGCATAAGTATTACGGTGGGTGAACAAATTACTATTGAGCAATTGACAGAATTGAGCATAGTTATGAGAATATCTAGGTATGATCATATATATAGGCATAACGTCCGAGACAAGTAGACCGACTCCTGCCTGCATCTACTACTATTACTCCACACATCGACCGCTATCCAGCATGCATCTAGAGTATTAAGTTCAAAGAACATAGTAACGTTTTAAGCAAGATGACATGATGTAGAGGGATAAACTCATGCAATATGATGTAAACCCCATCTTTTTATCCTCGATGGCAACAATACAATACGTGCCTTGCTGCCCCTACTGTCACTGGGAAAGGACACTGCAAGATTGAACCCAAAGCTAAGCACTTCTCCCATTGCAAGAAAGATCACTCTAGTAGGCCAAACCAAACTGATAATTCGAAGACACTTGCAAAGATAACCAATCATACATAAAAGAATTCAGAGAAGATTCAAATATTGTTCATAGATAAACTTGATCATAAACCCACAATTCATCGGTCTCAACAAACACACCACAAAAGAAGATTACATCGAATAGATCTCCACAAGAGAGGGGGAGAACTTTTATTGAGATCCAAAAAGAGAGAAGAAGCCATCTAGCTAATAACTATGGACCGAAGGTCTGAAGTAAATTACTCACACTTCATCGGAGAGGCTATGGTGTTGATGTAGAAGCCCTTCGTGATCGATGCCCCCTCCGGCGGAGCTCCGGAAAAGGCCCCAAGATGGGATCTCGTGGATACAGAAAGTTACGGTGGTGGAATTAGGGTTTTGGCTCCGTATCTGGTAGTTTGGGGGTACATAGGTATATATAGGAGGAAGGAGTACTCGGTTGAGCAACGTGGGCCCCACGAGGGTGGAGGGCGCGCCTGGGGGGGTAGGCGTGCCCCCCTACCTCGTGTCTTCATGGTAGCTTTCTTGACATAGGTTCCAAGTCCTCTGGATCATGTTCGTTCCGAAAATCACGTTCCCGAAGGTTTCATTCCGTTTGGACTCCGTTTGATATTCTTTTTCTGCGAAACTCTGAAATAGGCAAAAAAACAGCAATTCTGGGCTGGGCCTCCGGTTAATAGGTTAGTCCCAAAAAATTATATAAAAGTGTATAATAAAGCCCAATAATGTCCAAAATAGGATATAATATAGCATGGAACAATAAAAAATTATAGATACGTTGGAGACGTATCAAGCATCCCCAAGCTTAGTTTCTGCTTGTCCTCGAGTAGGTAAATTATAAAAACAGAATTTTTGATGTGGAATGCTATTTGGCATAATTTCAATGTAATTCTCTTAATTGTGGTATGAATATTCAGATCCGAAAGATTCAAGACAAAAGTTCAATATTGACATAGAAATAATAATACTTCAAGCATACTAACCAAGCAATTATGTCTCTTCAAAATAACATGGCCAAAGAAAGTTATCCCTACAAAATCATATAGTCTGGCTATGCTCCATCTTCACCACACAAAGTATTTAAATCATGCACAACCCCGATGACAAGCCAAGAAATTGTTTCATACTTTTGGTGTTCTCAAACTTTTTCAATCTTCACGCAATACATGAGCGTGAGCCATGGACATAACACTATATGTGGAATAGAATGGTGGTTGTGGAGAATACAAAAAGGGAGAAGATAGTCTCACATCAACTAGGCGTATCAATGGGCTATGGAGATGCCCATTAATAGATATCAGTGTGAGTGAGTAGGGATTGCCATGCAACGGATGCACTAGAGCTATAAGTATATGAAAGCTCAACAAAAAGAACTAAGTGGGTGTGCATCCAACTTGCTTGCTCACGAATACCTAGGGCATTTTGAGGAAGCCCATCATTGGAATATACAAGCCAAATTATATAATGAAAAATTCCCACTTAGTATATGAAAGTGATAACATAAGAGACTCTCTATCATGAAGATCATGGTGCTACTTTGAAGCACAAGTGTGGAAAAAGGATAGTAGTATTGTCCCTTTTTATATTTTTTGGGCCTTTTCTCTTTTTTTGGGACAATACTATATGAATGATGATCATCACACTTCTATTTATTTACAACTCAATGATTACAACTCGATACTAAAACAAAGTATGACTCTATATGAATGCCTCCGGTGGTATAACGGATAGCAATGATGCATGACTGACTTGTACGAAAGAATTATGAACAGTGGCTTTTCCACGACTAAAAATGTCAACTACATGATCATGCAAAGCAATATGACAATGATGGAGCGTGCCATAGTAAACGGAACGGTGGAAAGTTGCATGGCAATATATCTCGGAATGGCTATGGAAATGCCATGATAGGTAGGTATGGTGGCTGTTTTGAGGAAGGTATATGGTGGGTGTATGATACCAGCGAAAGGTGCGCGGTATTAAAGAGGCTAGCAATGGTGGAAGGGTGAGAGTGCATATAATCCATGGACTCAACATTAGTCATAAAGAACTCACATACTTATTGCAAAAATCTATTAGTTATCGAAACAAAGTACTACGCGCTTTCTCCTAGGGGGATAGATTGGTGGGAAAAGACCATCGCTCGTCCCCGACCGCCACTCATAAGGAAGACAATCAATAAATAATTCATGCTCCAACTTCTTTACATAACGGTTCACCATACGTGCATGCTACAGGAATCACAAACTTCAACACAAGCATTTCTCAAATTCACAACTACTCAACTAGCACGACTCTAATATCACCATCTCCATATCTCAAAACAATTATCAAGTATCAAACTTCTCTTAGTATTCAACACACTCATAAGAAAATTTTTATTAATCTTGAATGCCTAACATAATTAAAGCAAATTAACACGCTGTTTTGTAGGACTCTCAAAATAATCTAAGTGAATCATGAGAGAACAATAGTTTCTATAAAACAAATCCACCACCGTGCCCTAAAAGATATAAGTGAAGCACTAGAGCAAAAAACTATATAACTCAAAACATATAAGTGAAGCACATAGAGTATTCTAACAATTTCCGAATCATGTGTGTCTCTCTCAAAAGGTGTGTACATCAAGGACGATTGTGGAAAACTAACAAATAAAGACTCAAATAATACAAGACGCTCCAAGCAAAACACATATCATGTGGTAAATAAAAATATAGCTCCAAGTAAAGTTACCGATGGAAGTAGACAAAAGAGGGGATGCCTTCTGGGGCATCCCCAAGCTTGGGCTTTTAGGTGTCCTTATATTATATTGGGGAGCCATGGGCATCCCCAAGCTTAGGCTCTTGCCACTCCTTGTTCCATAAACCATCAAATCTTTCACCCAAAACTTGAAAACTTCACAACACAAAACTTAAAGTAGAAAATCTCGTGAGCTCCGTTAGCGAAAGAAAACAAAACACCACTTCAAGGTACTGTAATGAACTCATTATTTATTTATATTGGTGTTAAACCTACTGTATTCCAACTTCTCTATGGTTTATAAACTATTTTACTAGCCATAGATTCATCAAAATAAGCAAACGACACACGAAAAACAGAATCTGTCAAAAACATAACAGTCTGTAGTAATCTGTAGCTAACGCAAGTTCTGGAACCCCAAAAATTCTAAAAATAAATTTATGGACGTGATAAATTTATCTATTAATCATCTTCAAAAATAATTAACTAAATATCACTTTCCAAATAAAAATGGCAGCAATTCTCGTGAGCGCTAAAGTTTTTGTTTTTTACAGCAAGATTAAAAAGACTTTCCCAAGTCTTCCCAACGGTTCTACTTGGCACAAACACTAATTAAACACAAAAAAACACAACCAAAACAGAGGGTAGATAAATTATCTATTACTAAACAGGAGCAAAAAACAAGGAATAAAAATAAAATTGGGTTGCCTCCCAACAAGCGCTATCGTTTAACGCCCCTAGTTAGGCATAAAAGCAAGGATATATCTAGGTATTGCCATCTTTGGTAGGCACTCCATAAGTGGCTCTCATAATAGATTCATATGGTAATTTAATTTTGTTTCTAGGGAAGTGTTCCACGCCTTTCCTTAACGGAATTTGGATTCTAATATTCCCTTCCTTCATATCAATAGTTGCACCAATCGTTCTAAGGAAAGGTCTACCAAGAATAATAGGACATGAAGGATTGCAATCTATGTCAAGAAAAATAAAATCTACGGGCACATAATTCCTATTTGCAACAATAATAACATCATTAATTCTTCCCATAGGTTTCTTAATAGTGGAATCCGCAAGGTGCAAGTTTAAAGAGCAATCATCAAAATCACGGAAACCTAGCAAATCACACAAAGTCTTTAGAATCGTGGAAACACTAGCACCCAAATCACACAAAGCATAGCATTCATGATCTTTAATTTTAATTTTAATAGTAGGTTCCCACTCATCATAAAGTTTTCTAGGGATAGAAACTTCCAACTCAAGTTTTTCTTCATAAGATTGCATCAAAGCATCAAGGATATGTTTGGTAAAGGCTTTATTTTGACTATAAGCATGAGGAGAATTTAGCATGGATTGCAACAAGGAAATACAATCTTTCAAAGAGCAATTATCATAATTAAATTCCTTGAGATCCAAAATAGTGGGTTCATTGATATTCAAAGTTTTAACTTCTTCAATCCTACTTTTAATAATTTTAGCATCAAGATCTAAAGACTCCGAATTTTTGGAATGCCTTCTAGGTAAAGGTGGATAATATTCAGTCCCATCATTATCAAGATTCATATCGCAAAACAAAGATTTAATAGGGGACACATCAATAACTTTTATATCTTCATCTTTATTTTCATGGAAACTAGAAGAACACGCTTTCATAAAACAATCTTTCTTAGCACGCATCCTAGCGGTTCTTTCTTTGCACTCATCAATGGAAATTCTCATGGCTTTGAGAGACTCATTGATATCATGCTGAGTTGGAATAGATCTAAGTTTCAAAGAATCAACATCAAGAGAAATTCTATCAACATTCCTAGTCAATTCATCAATCTTAAGCAATTTTTCTTCAATCAAAGCATTGAAATTCTTTTGCAAAGTAAAAAATTCTTTAATATTAGATTCAAAATCAGAGGGTATATTATTAAAATTTCCATAAGAATTGTTGTAGGAATTACCATAATTATTAGAGGAATTACTAGGATACGACCTAGGATTAAAGTTTCCTCTATACGCGTTGTTACCAAAATTATTCCTGCCAACAAAATTCACATCCATAGATTCATTATTATTCTCAATTAAAGTAGACAAAGGAATATCATTAGGATCATAAGAAACACTTTTATTAGCAAATAATTTCATAAGTTCATCCATCTTTCCACTCAAAACATTAATTTCTTCTATTGCATGCACTTTCTTATTTGTAGATCTTTCAGTGTGCCATTGAGAATAATTAACCATAATATTATCTAGGAGTTTAGTAGCTTCTCCTAAAGTGATTTCCATAAAAGTGCCTCCCGCGGCTGAATCTAAAAGATTTCTAGAAGAAAAATTCAATCCGGCATAAAAAATTTGTATAATCATCCATAAATTCAAACCATGTGTAGGGCAATTACGTATCATTAATTTCATCCTCTCCCAAGCTTGTGAAACATGTTCATGATCAAGTTGTTTAAAATTCATAATATCATTTCTAAGAGAGATGATCTTAGCGGGAGGAAAATACTTAGAGATAAAAGCATCTTTGCACTTATTCCACGAATCAATACTATTTTTAGGCAAAGACGAAAACCAAGCTTTAGCATGATCTCTAAGCGAAAAGGAAATAACTTCAATTTAACAATATCATTGTCCACATCTTTCTTCTTTTGCATATCACAAAAATTAACAAAGTTGTTTAGATGGGTAGCGGCATCTTCACTAGGAAGGCCGGAAAACGGATCTTTCATGACAAGATTCAGCAAAATAGCATTAATTTCACAAGATTCAGCATAGGTAAGAGGAGCAATCGGAGTGCTAATAAAATCATTGTTGTTGGTAGTAGTAAAGCCACACAATTTGGTATTATCTTGAGCCATCGTGACAAGCAAGCAATCCAACACACAAGCAAACAAGAGACGGGCAAAAGGAGGCAAATAGAGAAAGAAAAGGAGGATGAAGAGAGAGGGCGAATAAAACGGCAAGGGTGAAGTGGGGGAGAGGAAAACGAGAGGCAAATGACAAATAATGTAATGTGGGAGATAAGGTTTGTGATGGGTACTTGGTATGTTGACTTTTGCGTAGACTCCCAGTCAACGGCGCCAGAAATGGCTCGTTGTCAGGAGTCCAAATCTTGACTTGACCTTGCGTAAGCCTCCCCGGCAACGACGCCAGAAATCCTTCTTGCTACCTCTTGAGCACTGCGTTGGTTTTCCCTTGAAGAGGAAAGGGTGATGCAACAAAGTAGTGTAAGTATTTCCCTCAGTTTTTGAGAAGCAAGGTATCAATACAATAGGAGGCCACGCACGAGTCCCTCACACCTACACAAACAAATAAACTCCTTGCAACCAATGTGATAACCCACAAGTATAGGGGATCGCAACCGTTTTCGATAAGTAAGAGTGCCGAACCCAACGAGGAGCTAAAAGTAGAACAAATATTCCTTCAAGTTCTATTGACCACCGATACAACTCTACGCACACTTGACATTCGCCTTACCTAGAACAAATATGAAACTAGAATTACTTTGTAGGTGTTGTTGGATAGGTTTGCAAGATAATAAATATTACATAAATAAAAAGTAGGGGTTGTTTAGATAAATACGCAACTAAGTTAGTTTTAGTAAAGAGCTTTTTGTTACAAGAAAGTTATTTGTCCCTAGGCAATCGATAACTAGACCGGTAATCATTATTGCAATTTTATTTGAGGGAGAGACATAAGCTAACTGATACGTCTCCAACGTATCTACTTTTCCAAACACTTTTGCCCTTGTATTGGACTCTAACTTGCATGATTTGAATGGAACTAACCCGGACTGGCGCTGTTTTCAGCAGAATTACCATGGTGTTATTTATGTGCAGGAGCAAACATTCTCGGAATGACCTGAAACTTCACGGAGACACTTTTCAGAAAATAAGAAAAATACCTGCCAAAGATGAAGGCTAGGGGGCCCACCGTCTCTCCACGAGGGTGGGGGGGGGGGGGCGCCTGCCCCCCTACCTCGTGGGCCCCCTGTTGCCTCTCCGACTCCAACTCCACCTCCATATATTCAGTTTCGATGAGAAAAAAATCAGAGAGAAGAAATCATTTCGTTTTACGATACGGAGCCGCCGCCAAGCCCTAAAACCTCCCGGGAGGGCTGATCTGGAGTCCGTTCGGGGCTCCGAAGAGGGCAATCCATCGCCATCGTCATCATCAACCATCCTCCATCACCAATTTCATGATGCTCACCGCCGTGCGTGAGTAATTCCATCGTAGGCTTGCTAGACGGTGATGGGTTGGATGTGATCTATCATCTAATCCAGTTAGTTTTGTTAGGGTTTGATCCCTAGTGTCCACTATGTTCTGAGATTGATGTTGCTATGACTTTGCTATGCTTAATGCTTCTCACTAGGGCCCGAGTGCCATGATTTCAGATCTGAACCTATTATGTTTTCATCAATATATGAGTGTTCTTGATCCTATCTTGCAAGTCTATAGTCACCTATTATGTGTTATGATCCGTTAACCCCGAAGTGACAATAATCGGGATACTTACCGGTGATGACCGTAGTTTGAGGAGTTCATGTATTCACTATGTGTTAATGCTTTGTTCCGGTTCTCTATTAAAAGGAGGCCTTAATATCCCTTAGTTTCCGTAAGGACCCCGCTGCCACGGGAGGGTAGGACAAAAGATGGCATGCAAGTTCTTTTCCATAAGCACGTATGACTATATTCGGAATACATGCCTACATTATATCAATGAACTGGAGCTAGTTCTGTGTCACCCTAGGTTATGACTGTTACATGATGAACCGCATCCGGCATAATTCTCCATCACCGATCCATTGCCTACGAGCTTTCCATATATTGTTCTTCACTTATTTACTTTTCCGTTGCTATTGCTATCATCACTACAAAATACCAAAAACATTACTTTTACTACTGTTACCTTTTGCTACCATTACAACTACTATCATATTACCTTGCTACTAAACACTTTGCTGCATATATTAAGTTTCCAGGTGTGGTTGAATTGACAACTCAGCTGCTAATACTTGAGAATATTCTTTGGCTCCCCTTGTGTCAAATCAATAAATTTGGGTTGAATACTCTACCCTCGAAAACTGTTGTGATCCCCTTTACTTGTGGGTTATCAAGACCATTTTCTGGCGCCGTTGCCGAGGAGCATAGCTCTATTCTTTGAGTCACTTGGGATATATATATCTGCTTATCATTATGAAGAATTTGAGAGATCCAAAAACCAAGATCTATCCCTCAACTACGAGGGGATGTAAGGAACTGCCATCTAGCTCTACACTTGATTCACCTTCTGTTATGAGTAAGTTTGCGACACCTACACCTACTTCTGCTATACGTTCTGATATGTCGCATGTTATTGATGATGCCACTTCTGCTATGCATGATACTTATGATGAAACTACCTCTATGCCTGATACTACTGTGCCACTTAGTGTTTTTCTTGATGAACAACTTGCTAGGGCTAGAGAAATTGAAAATATTGAATCTGATGGTACTGATGAAAGTGATGATGAAGAACCACTTTCTATTCCTAAGGGTTATGTATTTGATCAAGATGCTTCTTTAGCTATTTTAGCTTGCAGAAATAGAGCTGAGCTTAAAAAATTATTAGCTAAATGGAGTAAGCAATCCCTAAATGATAGAATGAAACCTGACCCTGCTTTTCCTACTTCACCTATCTTTGTTACTGATAAGGATTTTGAATTCTCTGTTGATCCTGATATAATTACTTTGGTTGAATCTGATCCTTTTCATGGCTATGAATCTGAAACTGTTGTGGAAGATCTTTCTAAATTAAATGATATAGCTACCCTGTTTACTAAAGATGAGAGAACTCACTACTTTTATATCCTTAAAATATTTCCGTTCTCATTAAAGGGTGATGCTAAGATATGGTTTAATTCTCTTGATCCTGGTTGTGTGCGTAGTCCCCAAGATATGATTTATTACTTCTCTGCTAAATATTTCCCTGCTCATAAGAAACAAGCTGCTTTGAGGGATATATACAATTTTGTGCAAATTGAAGAAGAGAGTCTCCCACAAGCTTGGGGGAGGCTTCTCCAATTACTTAATGATTTGCCTGATCATCCTCTTAAGAAAAATGAAATACTTGATATCTTTTATAATGGACTAACCGATGCCTCCAGAGATTACCTGGATAGTTGTGCTGGTTCTGTTTTCAGGGAAAGAACACTGGATGAAGCTGAAATTATATTGAATAATATGTTGGCAAATGAAAACAATTGGACACCTCCGGAGACAATTCCTGAGCCTATTCCTAAACCAACTCCGAAGAAGAGGGGTATTCTATTCCTCAGTCCTGAAGATATGCAAGAGGCAAAGAAATCTATGAAAGGAAAAGGTATTAAAGCTGAAGATGTTAAGAATTTACCTCCTATTGAAGAAATACATGGTCTTAATTTACCGCCTGTTGAAGAAACATATAATCTTAATCCTTTACCTATTGAAGAAACTCATGGTCTTGATAACCCCACATAGGTACTAAAGGTAAATTCTCTCTACAGATATGATAAAGCTGTAATGCCGTTTACTAAATTTGCTAGCCCATGTTTAGACAAGTTTGATAAATTTATGTCTAAGCAAGAAGATTTTAATGCTCATTTTGGTAGACAATTGAAATACAATCCAAATATGCTTGGACACTTGGGTGATTATATGGCTAAAGTTAAAGGTGAACTTAAATTTATTAGTAAACATGCTTCTATGGTGACCACTCAAGTAGAACAAGTAGTTAAAGCTCAAAATGATTTGCTCAATGAATTGAATAATAAGGATAATGATTATGCTGTTAGAGTGGCTACTAGAACTGGTAGAATGACTCAGGAACCTTTGTATCCTGAAGGCCACCCTAAGATAATTGAGCAAGATTCTCAGACAAATAATTTAGACGCACCTAGTTCTTCTAAAAAGAAGAAAAAGAAAAATGATAGGACTTTGCATGCTTCTAGTGATCATATTGTTGAAACACCTGAGAATCCAAATGATATTTCTATTTCTGATGCTAAAACACAATCTGGTAATGAACCTGAAACTAGTAATAATGTTAATGATAATGTTCATGATGATGCTCAACGTAGTAATGATAATGACATAGAAATTGAACCTGCTGTTGATCTTGATAACCCACAATCAAAGAATCAACGTTATGATAAGGAAGACTTTGTTGCTAGGAAACATGGTAAAGAAAGAGAGCCTTGGGTTCAGAAACCCATGCCTTTTCCTCCCAAACCATCCAAGAAAAAGGATGATGAGGATTTTGAGCGCTTTGCTGAAATGATTAGACCTATCTTTTTGCGTATGCGATTAACTGATATGCTTAAAACCAATCCTTATGCTAAGTACATGAAAGATATTATTACAAATAAAAGAAACATACCGGAAGCTGAAATTTCCACCATGCTTGCTAATTATACTTTTAAGGGTGGAATACCAAAGAAACTTGGAGATCCAGGAGTACCCACTATACCATGCTCTATTAAAAGAAACTATGTTAAAACCGCTTTATGTGATCTTGGAGCCGGTGTTAGTGTTATGCCTCTCTCTTTATATCGTAGACTTAATTTGAATAAGTTGACACCTACTGAAATATCTTTGCAAATGGCTGATAATTCAACTGCTATACCTATCGGTATTTGTGAGGATGTGCCTGTTGTAGTTGCAAATGTTACTATTTTAACGGACTTTGTTATTCTTGATATTCCCGAGGACGATAGTATGTCTATTATTCTTGGAAGACCCTTTTTGAATACTGCAGGGGCTGTTATTGATTGCACTAAAGGCAATGTCACTTTTCATATTTATGGCAATGAGCATACGGTACACTTTCTGAGGAAACAACCTCAAGTTCATAGTATCAACTCTATTGGAAAAATTCCATCGATTATATTTGGAGGTTTTGAATTTCCTCTTCCTACTGTCAAGAAGAAATATGATATTCTTATTATTGGGGATGTGCATATCCCCGTTGAGGTAACATAGTGTTATTCGAAATTTCTCCAGTTCCATGTTATTCGGAATGAGTTCGTTAACAAGACTTGATCAACCTTGTTAGTGGATTCCTTTTGATGATCATGAGATGGATGAAACTAGAAGGCACAACCTTTTGTACCCCACTTTTACTTTCTGTTATTTATATTAAATAAAATAAAAATAAATATTAGTCTGT
This sequence comes from Triticum dicoccoides, assembly GCF_002162155.2. Taxonomy (NCBI): domain Eukaryota; kingdom Viridiplantae; phylum Streptophyta; class Magnoliopsida; order Poales; family Poaceae; genus Triticum; species Triticum dicoccoides. The sequence continues at coordinate 371,787,828 of NC_041388.1, read as the reverse complement.
CTGTTATCTGATTATTCGTGCAATATAAAAATACCTCGAAAATAAAAATTCTCCAAATGCCCTGAAAATTAAATATGATTTTTCTAGAATATTTGAGGATTTATGGAACAAAGAACACACCAGGGGGGCCATCCAGCTTCCCACGAGGGTGGAGGGCACACCTACCCCTCTAGGGTGCGCCCCCCTGCCTCGTGGGCCCACGGTGGCCCTCCTCCACTTATTCCTGCACCCACACACTTCATCTTCCTCCCCCAAACACGAATAACCGGCTCAAGCATGAGTTCTAGCTCATCTTGCTGCCATTTTCGATCTCCTTGCTCAAAGCACCTCTCACAAAACTTCTTGGGAGATTGTTCCTTGGTATGTGACTCCTCCATTGGTCAAATTAGTTTTTGTTCTAGTGCTTTATTCATTGCAAATTTTTGCTGCTTAGGTGACCCTGTTCTTGAGCTTGCATGTCAAATTTATATGGTCAAAAGTAGTTTTGATGCATGATATAGGCCCTAGGCACTTGTAGGAGTAGTTGCTATCAATATTATTGAGTTTGGTTTACTTTCATTTTGAAGTTACTAAAAATTTTCAGAATTTTTTAGAGGAAGAAAAATGCTTAGGAAAATGTTCCAAGGTGGTTCTTCAAAGAAGCAAGGACCCAGGCTTGCAATGCGTGATGCTGACGAAGAGCCACCGAGAGACGCTCCAGTGCGTCCTTGTGAGTGGCCTTCTGAAAATTTTATGGATCAAGCGGGAATAAAAGAAGAATTCAACGCATAGTGCGTAACGCTGATCTCATGAGCTTTGAGGAAGAGAAGTGCAGTTAGTATCATGAGCTCACTAGCTCCTTTGTGAGGAGGTTTGAATTTTCCACTTCACGTAATTCTCCAACTGTCCTATTTGATCTTTATGATAAATCTTATACCATGGACTTAGAGGATTTTACCACTGCATGCAAACTTCCACAATGGGGTAGTATAAGGGATCCTCGCAAATCTGAATTTAGAGATTTTCTTGCTAATATAACTGTGGGAGAATCTAGAGATATTACACAAGCTACCATAGGGAGCATTCACTTTCCTGCTATACATTATTTTGCTCTCTTCATAGGTAGATGCATAAATGGTAAAAATGAGGCATGTCACGTGTGTGTCCCTGACCTCAGTATTCTTAGGAGTGCTGTGTTAGGAGACAAATCATATAATTTGGGAGCCATTGTTGCACGTAGGTTGCATCTTAATAGACGTAATGGAGATTTCTTTGGTGGAATTTATGCAACCCGCATAGCTAATTTTCTTGGTATAGATGTGCGTGAAGAAGATATTCAATTACCTCCTGCCTATCTAGATTTTAATGCTATGGTTCACCACCAGTTTGTCGAGAGGAATGAATCACCTCTCCGGTATCGACTAATCTTTGACAGACGTCGTGTTGTACGTATTACTCTCCCTGCTCCTGCTTTCTTTGATTATCAGGCAAGAGGAGGATATACTATTACCAGAGAGGAGGCAGATGAGTACGAGAGGAGAGAGGAGGCCGCTCGTCGCCACGCTGCAGCTCAGTAGGCGATAGCTACTGCATCACAATACGACCCCAACAACTATTATTATGGATATCCGCCAGGCCAGCCGTGGCCATAGACCAACTTGGGCCAAAAGCCTAAGCTTGGGGGAGTACGTATTTCTCACCGACATTACATTTATGCTCACACACTCATTGCTAGATGTCGGTGCTCATACTTTTTCGTTGTATCATCCATGCTAGTTTATTTTCCTTTTTATGCTTTCTTCTTGTGTGTTTAATAAACCTTAAGAAAAACGAAAAAAAATAGTTGTAGCTTTTAATTAGTTTACTTTCCGTGCTTGTAGTAGTAATTGAAAAGAAAACCCAAAAAGATTTCCCGTTCTTCTTTTGCTTGTTGCAAGCTTTCTCGTGTAAATGGTTTTATTTCTTTTCTTTTCTTTGGGGGTTGATAGGAGAAGACCATGATTAAATTGTTGAGGTGGCTCTTATACGCATTATTGTTGATCTGACAAAAGAGCCCATATTGCCTTGCCTTCTCTTGTTTATTGATTGCTTGCAGATTCCAGCTTAGTCCAATGCACGTGCACTATTATTATTATTATTCACATCGTTCGGTCGTGCAAGTGAAGGGCAATTATGATGATATATGATGGACTAACTGAGATGAGAAAAGCTGGTATGAACTCGACCTCTTTTGTTTTTGTAAATATGATTAGTTCATCGTTCCTGATTCAGCCTATTATGAATAAACATGTTTGCAATGACAACTAGAGATCATAGTTTCTTGTGCCATGCTTGATTAGCTATGAGTTATAATGGTTTACCTTGCGTGCCAACATGCTAATAAAATGGTTATGATGTGGTATGATAGGGTGGTATCTTCCTCTGAATGATTTAAGTGACTTGACTTGGCACATGTTCACGCATGTAGTTGAAACAAAATCAACATAGCCTTCACGATATTTATGTTCATGGTGGATTATATCCTACTCATGCTTGCATTCTGTGTTGATTAATTTTAATGCATGTTCATGACTGTTGTCGCTCTCTAGCTAGTCGCTTCCCAGTCTTTTGCTAGCCCTCACCTGTACTAAGCGGGAATACTGCTTGTGCATCCAAACTCCTTAAACCTCAAAGTTATTCCACATGAGTCCACTATACCTACCTATATACTGTATCTACCTGCCGTTCCAAATAAATTTGTATGTGCCAAACTCTAAACTTTCAAATAAATATCCTGTTTTGTATGCTCGAATAGCTCATGTATCAACTAGGGCTGTCTGTATCTTCCATGTTAGGCGGGTTATTCTCAAGAGGAGTGGACTCCGCTCCTCACTCACGAGATAAATGGCTGGTCACCGGGATGCCCAGTCCCATGCTTTATGCAAACTAAATCAAAATAATTGCAAACAAAACTCCCCCTGGGACTCTTGTTTGTTGGATGCACTCGTTGTTTCGAGCAAGCCATGGATTGATGCTTGTTGGTGGAAGGGGGAGTATAAACTTTACCATTCTGTTTGGGAACCGCCTATAATGTGTGTAGCATGGAAGATATCGCCATCTCTTGGTTGTTATGTTGACAATGAAAGTATACCGCTCAAAATATTATTCACCTCTATTTCAAAACCGAGCTCTGGCACCTCTACAAATCCCTGGTTCCCTCTGCGAAGGGCCTATCTATTTACTTTTATGTTGAGTCATCATCCTATTATTAAAAAGCACCAGTTGGAGAGCACTGATGTCATTTGCATTCATTATTGTTAGTTTACATTGAGTATGACTTGACTGGATCTCTTTTACCATGAATTGCAATGTCAAGTCAGTCCTTGGTCTTTAAAGGTGCTCTGCATTTATGTTTTGCGGTCTCACAAAGGGCTAGCGAGATACCATCCTGTTATATCATATTATGATTGTTTTGAGAAAGTGTTGTCATATGAGTTTTATTATTATGGCTCGCTAGTTGATTATGCTATTGATATGAGTGAACTTGAGACCTATGTGTTATTGTAAATGTGGTTAGTTATAATCTTTGCTGAAAACTTGAATGCTGGCTTTACATATTCACAACAACAAGAGCAAACAGAGTTTGTAAAAGTTTTTCTTTATCACTTTCAGTTTGTCAACTGAATTGCTTGAGGACAAGCAAAGGTTTAAGCTTGGGGGAGTTGATACGTCTCCAACGTATCTACTTTTCCAAACACTGTTGCCCTTGTTTTGGACTCTAACTTGCATGATTTGAATGGAACTCACCCGGACTGACGCTGTTTTCAGCAGAAATACCATGGTGTTATTTATGTGCAGGAGCAAACGTTCTCGGAATGACCTGAAACTTCACGAAGGCACTTCTCAGAAAATAAGAAAAATACCTGCCAAAGATGAAGGCCAGGGGGCCCACCGTCTCTCCATGAGGGTGGGGGCGCGCCCCCTACCTCGTGGGCCCCGTGTTGCCTCTCCGACTCCAACTCCACCTCCATATATTGAGTTTCAATGACAAAAAAAATTAGAGAGAAGAAATCATCGCGTTTTACGATACGGAGCCGCCACCAAGCCCTAAAACCTCTCGGGAGGGCTGATCTGGAGTCCGTTCGGGGCTCCGGAGAGGGGAATCCGTCGCCATCATCATCATCAAACATCCTCCATCACCAATTTCGTGATGTTCACTGCCGTGCATGAGTAATTCCATCGTAGGCTTGCTGGACGGTGATGGGTTGGATGGGATCTATCATGTAATCGAGTTAGTTTTGTTAGGGTTTGATCCATAGTGTCCACTATGTTCTGAGATTGATGTTGCTATGACTTTGCTATGCTTAATGCTTGTCACTAGGGCCCGAGTGCCATGATTTCAGATCTGAACCTATTATGTTTTCATCAATATATGAGTGTTCTTGATCCTATCTTGCAAGTCTATAGTCACCTATTATGTGTTATGATCCGTTAACCCCGAAGTGACAATAATCAGGATACTTACTGGTGATGACCGTTGTTTGAGGAGTTCATGTATTCACTATGTGTTAATGCTTTGTTCTGGTTCTCTATTAAAAGGATGCCTTAATATCCCTTAGTTTTCGTAAGGACCCCGCTGCCACGGGAGGGTAGGACAAAAGATGGCATGCAAGTTCTTTTCCATAAGCACGTATGACTATATTCGGAATACATGCCTACATTATATTAATGAATTGGAGCTAGTTCTGTGTCACCCTAGGTTATGACTATTACATGATGAACCGCATCCGGCATAATTCTCCATCACCGATCCATTGCCTACGAGCTTTCCATATATTGTTCTTCGCTTATTTAATTTTCCGTTGCTATTGCTATCATCACTACAAAATACCAAAAACATTACTTTTACTACTGTTACCTTTTGCTACCATTACCACTACTATCATATTACCTTGCTACTAAACACTTTGTTGCAGATATTAAGTTTCCAGGTGTGGTTGAATTGACAACTCAGCTGCTAATACTTGAGAATATTCTTTGGCTCCCCTTGTGTCAAATCAATAAATTTGGGTTGAATACTCTACCCTCGAAAACTGTTGTGATCCCCTATACTTGTGGGTTATCACTAACATACTTTCTCTACTTGGAACATATGCACTTATGATTGGAACTCTAGCAAGCATCCGCAACTACTAAAGATCATTAAGGTAAAACCCAACCATAGCATTAAAGCGTCAAGTCCTCTTTATCCCATATGCAACAACCCCCTTACTCGGGTTTGTGTTTCAGTCATTCACGCAACCCACTATAAGCGAATCATGAACGTATTGCAACACCCTACAGCTGGGATCCCTCACGCTTGCACGATACAGAGAGCACCATAGGACAGCACCAATAATAAAACATGCAACTCAAACCAATCTTGATCATCAAATAGCCCATAGGACAAAACGGATCTACTCAAACATCATAGGATAGCCAGACATCATTGGGAAATAATATATAACGTTGAGCACCATGTTTAAGTAGAGATTACAACAGGTAAGAGAGAGGTTACACCGCTGCATAGAGGGGGAAGAGTTGGTGATGATGGCGGTGAAGTTGTTGGTGAAGATGGCGGTGATGATGATGGCCCCGACGGTGTTCCGGTGCCATCGGAAGAGAGGGGGAGAGAGCCCCCTCCTTCTTCTTCTTCCTTGACCTCCTCCCTAGATGGGAGAAGGGTTTCCCCTCTGGTCCATGGCCTCCATGGCGTGGGAGGGGCGAGAGCCCCTCCGAGATTGGATCTGTCTCTCTGTCTCTCTCTGTTTCTGCATTCTCAGATTCTACCCTTTCACCGTTTCTTATATTCCCGGAGACCCGTAACTCCGATTGGGCTGAAATTTTAACACGATCTCTATCCGAATATTAGCTTTCTTGCGGCAAAATAAGGGTATCAACCGCCTTACGAGGTGGCCACGAGGGTCAGGGGCGCGCCCAGGGGGGTGGGGCGCGCCCCCCTGCCTCGTGCCTCCCTCGGGCACCGTCTCGTGTGGATTTTTCTTCCCAAAAATCATATATATTCCAAAAAAAATCTCCGTCAGTTTTTACCCCGTTTGGACTCCGTTTGATATGGATATTCTACGAAACAAAAAACATGCAACAAACAGGAACTGGCACTGGGCACTGGATCAATATGTTAGTCCCAAAAATAGTATAAAAAGTTGCCAAAAGTATATGAAAGTTGTAGAATATTGGCATGGAACAATCAAAAATTATAGATACGACAGAGACGTATCAGCATCCCCAAGCTTAATTCCTGCTCGTCCTCGAGTAGGTAAATGATAAAAAAAAGATAATTTTTGATGTGGAATGCTACCTAGCATAATCTTGATCACATATCTAATCATGGCATGAATACTAAGATACGATTTATTCAAAGCAATAGTCTATCATTTGACATAAAAACAATAATACTTCAAGCCTACTAATAAAGCAATCATGTCTTTTCAAAATAACATGGCCAAAAAAAGTTATCCCTACAAAATCATATAGCCTGGCTATGCTCCATCTTTACCACACAAAATATTCACATCATGCACAACCCCGATGACAAGCCAAGCAATTGTTTCATACTTTTGGCGTTTCTCAAACCTTTTCAACTTTCACACAATACATGAGCGTGAGCCATGGACATAGCACTATAGGTGGCATATAATGGTGGTTGTGGAGAAGACAAAAAGGAGAAGATTGATGTCTACTACACAACCATCTTCTTGTAGACATTGTTGGGCCTCCAAGTGCAGAGGTTTGTAGGACAGTAGCAAATTTCCCTCAAGTAGATGACCTAAGGTTTATCAATCCGTAGGAGGCGTAGGATGAAGATGGTCTCTCTCAAGCAACCCTGCAACCAAATAACAAAGAGTCTCTTGTGTCCCCAACACACCCAATACAATGGTAAATTGTATAGGTGCACTAGTTCGGCGAAGAGATGGTGAAACAAGTGGTATATGGATAGTAGATAAAGGTATTTATAATCTGAAATAATAAAAACAGCAAGGTAACAAGTGATAAAAGTGAGCGTAAACGGTATTGCAATGATAGGAAATAAGGCCTAGGGTTCATACTTTCGCTAGTGTAAGTTCCCTCAACAATACTAACATAATTGGATCACATAACTATCCCTCAACATGCAACAAAGAGTCACTCCAAAGTCACTAATAGTGGAGAACAAATGTAGCGACCCGACCTCAGATGGTCAAGTCTCTGTGCTTCAGTGTCATTCCTGGATCGGTAATGCTGACACACACAGTACTCGAAGGATTTATAACAGAGTAGCAATCACAGACTTATTACATCGAATGTCTCAAGAGAGAACTTATTACAATAATATGGCTTAAGGCCATCTAATACGATAACAGCGGAAGGCTTGGAAGATAAAGTGAGTCCATCAACTCCAACGACATAGCTGAGTTGCACGGCAATGACCAAACGAACCTTAATCCTCGTCTGAAAAATCCGCAACATAATACGTTGCAGCCCGAAAACGGGTCAGCACATGGAATATGCTGGCAATATAACACAGTAGAGAAAGAACAGAATAATGCTATCACTACATGCATATATGGCTGGTGGAAAGCTCTATGGTTATAGTTTTTGCGAAAAGCCAATTTTTCCCTACAACAAAGGAATAAATTTTATTTAACTATCATGGTAGTTGAAACATCATTGAGAAGGTTCCTCCAACTCAATCCCAATTAAAGTGATTAACTACCCAACAATATTAATTAAGAGTGATGAGATACATGTGATAACCCAAGTACTAGATACTCAAGAATTGTCCATAACCGGGGACACGACTAACCATGATTAGATTGTACACTCTGCAGAGGTTTGCGCACTTTTCCCCACAAGACTCGATCGCCTCCGTTGGTTTTCTCGCACTACAGGGTGTTTGAGAAACGGATGACCGAGACACATTCTTTCAGAAACATTAACTCTCTACTCCGGACAGACCATACCAAACCTACATCCCACTACCTGCTGATCTGCCTCTTCAAGAGCTTCATGTAACTTACTCAACTATGCTAGAGCTCATAATAGCTTGTGGCTGCACACGGAAGTTTCTAGCATGAATCATCTCAGTTCCCTTTGAGCCTGGGTGGCGGTCCATAGGAAGATCACACGGGTACTTCGGGATTTCCAAAAAAATATAGGCAACACTGGGTACTCCAGGTGCCTCAATCCACCCAGATGTTAATTTAAGTTGCCACCTTAAGTTGAACCTTTAATTAACAAGCTCACATCTGTCATGGATTTCACTCAAACCCAAACCACGTCTACGAGCATAGCATAGCATAGTATTATAAGCAAGCGTAGAAGTAACTCCCAAGGGTTTGAATATAACAGGGCAATAGGTTCTACCTCATCAACTACTTCCCAACCCACAAGTTAATGACATCCTAATCATGCAATGTTTGAGGATTGGAACTAATGCATAAAAACTGAGTGATAAAGGGGTATGATCAAAGTGTTACTTGCCTTGCTGACGATCCACGAATCCTAGAGACTTGTAGTAACACGCTTCGCACTCTGGGAATTCTATCGCAAGCAAACAATAGCATACATAAGTAACAAGCAACGATGCACAAGAAAAACTCAAATAAAAGAGGTTGAACAGAAAGTTCAAATTAAGAACTCCGGTACGCAAAAAGAATCAAATCAAACAGAGCAACAAAACTCAAACGGCGAAAGAAAGAAGCTTCGTTTACTAATCTGAAACTAGGTCAAATTTTAGAGTAGAAAAATCTTGTTTGATTTGCTTAAACAGAAAGAGGGTTTCGAGACAAAACTCCAGGCGCTTGAATCGCCTGATTCCGACTAACGAGCGAAAAGAAAAACAGAAACTAAGATCGGATCAGAAATCGCGATCAGAGAAAATCGTGGAATAAATCCGATAAAAGAAAACTGACGAACAGACTAACGTATGAGCGTTCGTTAGCAGTATCTAACGGGCGAAGAACCGTTCGTTAAGATGAACGTTCGGACGAACGTCTGCTAACTAGAAGAACCGAGAAAAACAAAACCGGCGAAACCAAAAAAAACGGATCTAGGGTTTCTAAAAAACCCGGACGGTTTTTATAAAAAACCCGTCGGTGGAGTCCGGCGGCTACCTCCGGCGAAAGGTCTAGCGAGGCGGGGGCGACGGGGCAGCGGCTCGCGGGGGCGGCGGCGGCGACAAGTGGCGGCGGCGGCTAGGCGGCGCGGGGCGGCG
>NC_041388.1:371769855-371778062 GCF_002162155.2 Triticum dicoccoides | reverse complement strand
GCGGGGCGGCGGGGCTTGGCACGGCGCGGGGCGGCGGTGGCTGCGAGCGGCGCGGGCGGTGGTGGTGGCGGTGGGGTGTTGGGGTGGTGGGGCGGCGGTATATAAGGGCGGGGGCGGTGGCGGCTTGGAGTAGGGGCCAAGGCGGGGCGGCGCGGAGTCCAACTCGGACTCCGGTCCAAGTGGCGGCGGCGACGGCGCGCGCGCGCGCAGGAGGCGGCGGTGGCTGGGACCAGCCGGGTGCGGGAACTCTTTCTTTTAATAAATAATTCCGCCTACAGAAAAAAATCCTAGAAAAATAAATAAAAATCTAAAAATGCCAAAACAAATTTTCACCGTCTAAATAAAATATTTAGAACAAGATGAACATTTTCTTGGCCCTAAAATGAAATATTGAAAACATGCAATTTTTCTAATGCAAATAAATCCGAATAAAAACAACAAAAACAATTTAATGATTTTAATATTTTTCCTCCAATATTTCATTTATTTTGGAGAAGTCATATTATCTCCTCTCTTTAACTTTTTTAATGTGAAATTTTTTTCGGAGAGAAATAATTAAAGTCAAATACTCGTTTCATTATTTCATAAAAGAATCAAATATGAAAACCGGGAAATCCCCAACTCTCTCCGAAGGTCCTTGAGTTGCTTAGGATTTTCGAGGATTACGAAACGGAAAAGCAATAAAACATGATATGCAATGATGATCTAATGTATAACATTCCAAATTGAAAATTTGGGATGTTACAAACCTACCCCCCTTAAGATGAATCTCGCCCTCGAGATTCGGGCTGGCTAGAAAATAGGCGCGGGTGGTCTTTGCGGAGATCATCCTCTCGTTCCTAGGTGGCTTCATCCTCGGTATGGTGGCTCCACTGAACTTTGCAAAACTTGATAACCTTACTGCGGGTGACTCTGCTGGCAAACTCAAGAATCTTAACTGGTTTCTCCTCATAAGTCAAATCATTGTCCAACTGAATCGCCTCCAGGGGTACTGTATCTCCTAGCGGTATATCTGCCATCTCAGCATGACACTTCTTCAGCTGTGAAACATGAAACACGTCGTGAACTCCTGACAATCCCTCGGGTAACTCCAACTTGTAGGCAACTTCTCCCATCCATTCCAAAATACGATACGGTCCTACAAATCTCGGGGCTAACTTTCCCTTAACTCCAAAACGTTTCACTCCTCGCAAGGGTGATACTCGCAGATATGCTCGATCTCCAATTTCATAGGTTACCTCCTTGCGTTTTGAGTCTGCATAACTCTTCTGCCTGGACTGAGCAATCTTTAGTCTGTCACAAATCAATTTAACCTTCTCCTCAGACTCCTTGATCAGGTCTGGTCCAAACAACTATCGGTCTCCTACCTCGTCCCACATCAACGGTGTTCTGCACCTTCGTCCATACAGGGCTTCAAGCGGTGCCATCTTCAAACTGGCTTGATAGCTATTGTTGTATGAAAACTTTGCATATGGCAAATTGTCATCCCAACTAGATCCATAATCTAGCGCACAGGCTCTCAACATGTCCTCCAAAATTTGGTTGACTCTCTCTGTTTGTCCATCTGTCTGCAGGTGAAATGCTGTACTAAACTCCAATCTCGTTCCCAAAGTCTGGTGCAACTGGTGCCAAAACATTGAGGTAAACTGTGTTCCTCGATCTGATATGATGGTCCTCGGAACTCCATGCAGACATACTATCTTGGACATATATATCTTGGCCAACTTTGCACTTGTATAGGTGGTTTTCACTTGGATGAAGTGAGCTGTGAGCTACTTTGGTCAAGCGATCAACTACTGCCCATATGGAATCATATCCCGGTTTGGTCCTGGGCAATCCGGTGATAAAGTCCATGCCCAGTTTATCCCACTTCCATTCGGGTATCGGCATAGGTTGTAACAGTCCTGCTGGCTTCTGATGCTCTGCCTTCACGCGCTGACAAACATCACATACGGCTACATACTCGGCAATATCCTTCTTCATACCGGTCCACCAGAAACATTCCTTCAAATCCAAATACATCTTGGTGTTTCCGGGGTGTATCGAGTATGGTGAGTCATGGGCCTCTTGAAGTATTAGCTTCCTGATCTCCTGGTTATTGGGCACATAGATTCGGTCCTCAAACCATAGGGTATCGTGATCATCTTCACGAAAACCTTTGGCCTTTCCTTTGCTCATCTTCTCCCTTATCTCGGCAATCTCCTTGTCCTCCTTCTGAGCTTCCCGAATCTTGTCCAGCAATGTCGACTAGACCTCCATTGTTGCAACGGATCCTCTAGGAACAATCTCCAATCGAAGTTCCATGATATTCTTTGCTAACTCCTTCGGCAACCCCTTACTTTCAAGGATATTAGCATAACTCTTCCGGCTCAAAGCGTCTGCTACGACATTGGCCTTTCCTGGATGATAGTGTAGCTTCATGTCATAATCCTTTATAAGCTCCAACCATCTCCTCTATCTAAGGTTCAGTTCCTTCTGGGTGAAAATGTACTTCAAACTCTTATGGTCCGTGTACACATCACAACGGTTTCCAATAAGGTAATGTCTCCAGGTCTTCAATGCATGCACTACGGCTGCTAACTCCAAATCATGCGTGGCATAGTTCAACTCATGAGGTTTTAGTTGTCGTGAGGCATACGAAACAACTCTCCCATCCTGCATAAGCACACATCCAAGTCCTAAGCGCGAGGCATCGCACTACACTTGGAACTCCTTATGTATATCTGGCAGTGTTAGCACTGGCGCTGTAGTCAAACGTTTCTTCAACTCCTGGAAACTTTCCTCGCTATCTTCTGTCCATTTAAACTTAGTATCCTTCTTCAACAGTTCAGTCATTGGCTTTGCAATCTTGGAAAAATTCTTGATGAATCTCCGGTAGTATCCTGCGAGTCCAAGAAAACTGCGGATCTCACTAACTGAAGTGGGTGCCAACCATTCAGTGACTGACTGAATTTTGCTGGGATCTACTGCTATACCTTCTCCCGATATAACATGTCCAAGGAACCCGGCTTCCTTCAACCAAAATTCGCATTTGCTAAACTTAGCATACAACTGGTGTTCCCTGAGTTTCTCAAGAACTAAGCGCAAATGCTCCTTGTGCTCCTCCTCATTCTTCGAGTATACCATAATATCATCAATAAACACCACAACAAACTTGTCCAAATACTCCACGAACACCTTGTTCATCATGCTCATGAAATAGGCAGGGGCGTTAGTCAGTCCAAATGACATGACCGTGTACTCGTATAATCCATATCGTGTTGTGAATGCTGTCTTCGGTATATCCTTCTCTTGTATCTTCAACTGATGATACCCCGATCGCAAATCGATCTTCAAAAACACTTTAGCTCCTTGTAACTGATCAAACAGATCGTTGATCATCGGCAGTGGGTAATTGTTCTTAATGTTCACTTCATTTAATGCTCGATAATCAACAACCATCCTCAGGGATTTATCCTTCTTCTCAACCAAAAGTACTGGGGCTCCCCAAGGTGATGAACTTCTTCGGATGTATCCTTTCTCCAATAACTCCTTAATCTGTTTCTTAATTTCTTCCAGATCATTTTCGGGCATCCGATAGGGTCTCTTGGATATTGGTCCAGTACCTGGCAACAGCTCTATCAAAAACTCAAATGCCTCTATCCGGTGGCATGCCTGGTAACTCCTCTGGAAAAACATCCGGGTAATCCTTCACTACAGGCACTTCCTCCTGAACAACTCTCGTAAGGGCATTCACCTAACTCCTCCTAGGCACTTGCCTAGATACATACTTAATCCTTTTTTCCTTCCGGGGTGGTGAGATAAATCGACTTACTAGCACAGTCAATGCTTCCTCCAAACTTTGACATCCAGTCCATACCCAATATCACATCCAATCCTTGTGACTCCAAGATAATTAGGTCGGACGGAAAAACATGTGTACCAATGGTTAAGGGTATCTGGTCACACCATCGGCTAGCCATAAACTCTGCTCCAGGTGAACTCACTAAAAGAGGGGTCCTAAGGGTCTGGGTTGGTAGCTTAAACTTATCCACGAATCCCCTTGATACGTATGAATGCGATGCACCAGTATCGAAAAGAACAAGAGCGGTAAATGACTTAACCAAAAACTTACCTATTACCGCGTCCGGCTACTCTTCAACCTCCTCCACGTTAACGTGGTTCACTTGTCCTTTGTTGAATGGATTTGGCTTCTTCCCAGCTCTCCCATTTCCATTTCCATTCTTTCCTTCAGGGCACTCCGTGGCGTAGTGTCCAGTCTTCCCGCACTTGAAACAAGTAACATGACTTAAGTCCCTTTTGGAGGGTGTGGCTGGGTTGGGGCGGTTATGATTATTGTTGGTTCCGTTCCCATTCCCATTCTTAGATCCATTGTGGTTATGCGATCCTCCTCCAGTGTGGTTGTGACCTCCATGGTTATGAACAAGTCCTCCCGAATTTGGGGTTAGGCGAGGCTTCTGCTGAGCTCCTGAGTTATACTTTCCTTGTCCATACTTTCTCTTGCGGCTCTCAATCTGCTGCTGCTTCCCTTCAATCATAAGAGCCTTATCTACCAACTCCTGGTAGTTGTTGAAGGTTGCTACCATCAACTGCATACTCATCTCATCATTTAGCCCTTCCATAAACTTCTCCTGCTTCGCTGCATCTGTGGCCATATCATCAGGGGCGTAACGAGATAACTTGCTAAACTCATCCACGTACCGAGCCACAGTACGGTTCCCCTGGGTAAGTTGCGGAACTCCCGCTTCTTCATTTGCATAGCTCCAATGGAGACATGGGCTGTGCAGAAAGCTTGCTGAAACTGGTCCCAAGTGACATTGGCTATAGGAAAAGTGGTTGTGTAATTCTCCCACCATGAGGCTGCTGGTCCATCCAATTGATGTGCGGCAAAGCGCACTCTCTCAGCATCTGTGCAACCTGCGGTGGTCAACTCCCTTCCAATACAGCGTAGCCAATCATCCGCAACTATGGGCTCGGTGCTACTGGAAAACACTGGCGGCTGTAACGTTAGAAAATGGGCTAGGTTGTCCACGGGCGGCGGGTTGTTGTTGTTGTTGCCCTGATTCTAAACTAGCAATTGCATCAACGCATTCTGCTGTTGGATCAACTGGGTGAGCTCCGGTGGGAAGGCAAAACCGGTGTCACGTCTTGGAGGCATCTGAGGGGTTTAGATGGAAGAGATTAGAATAGAAAAGAGGTCTAATGAGAAAACACTACCCATTTGCACATGAGACAAACACACTCAATTCACTCAATCAATCAAGCAAGGGCATACAAACGATCTAGAACTATCGCACAAGTGCTCAACTACTACTAAATACATGGGGAAATACTAGTAATATATGGTAGTCATCTAGAAATTTTGTTCGGTGGAAGACTTCATGATGTCTGCTCTAGCTTCGTCTTCAAAGACATCATCACTAGGATTGGAATCGGTGTCGTCGATGATGATGTAGTTATCCGGGCAAGTGGGATCTTCGTCTTCGTCTCCCGGTGCTGGTCCTCCCATGAATACTCCGATCTTCTTGACTAGGTCGTCATTCTTCTCCAGTAGTGTCTTGATTTCATCCTCATATCCATCGCGTGTAAACTTGAGTTCTTCCTCCAATTCGATGATCCTAGTCTTTGCCTTCTTCAAGTCCATCATGTTCGCACACATCTGGTTTTCCTGACGTCGGATGTGCTGGTTTAACTCCTGGATGAAAGCTGCAATGGATCTATCCTTCCTGGTGCCGATTACTTCCCATTGCTCGTCTCGGTGCCCACATATTTGGTAAATGGTGTCCTTAAGCTGCCTGTTGTAGACTTCTCCAATGCGTCCGATGGTAATGTGGGCTGCCATGCTCTTGCCTAGACTCCAGGTGGGTGCTTCGAAAGAAAACTCTATGGGTTTAGAAGTGGGCGAGAACGTCCTTCCTGGAACTTGTACTTGAATTATCCCGCGCTCCTCTTCAGGTAAAGTGGCGTTGTACGTCCCGGTGAAGCTTGGTATTCCAATGTTTAAGTACCTAGTGACTTCCTTCAAGTGGCGTCCAAAAGGGGTGTCTTCATCCAGTTGTGCAAACTTGTTCTTCATCTCCGTCATCCTAAGGATTAGAAAATGGAGAGGAGTCAGAAATGAGTAGAGAAGTGTGACCTAGGGTTTATCTTAGTGGTCGTGTCCTACACTCAGCGTGTGCTCTGATACCATCTTGTAGCGACCCGACCTCAGATGGTCAAGTCTCTGTGCTTCAGTGTTATTCCTGGATCGGTAATGCTGACACACACAGTACTTGAAGGATTTATAACAGAGTAGCAATCATAGACTTATTACATCGAATGTCTCAAGAGAGAACTTATTACAATAATATGGCTTAAGGCCATCTAATACGATAACAGCGGAAGGCTTGGAAGATAAAGTGAGTCCATCAACTCCAACGGCATAGCTGAGCTGCACGGCAACGACCTAACGAACCTTACTCCTCGTCTGAAAAGTCTGCAACATAATACGTTGCAGCCCGAAAACGGGTCAGCACATGGAATATGCTGGCAATATAACACAATAGAGCAAGAACAGAATAATGCTATCACTACATGCATATATGGCTGGTGGAAAGCTCTATGGTTATAGTTTTTATGAAAAGCCAATTTTCCCCTACAACAAAGGAATATATTTTATTTAACTATCATGGTAGTTGAAACATCATTCAGAAGGTTCCTTCAACTCAATCCCAATTAAAGTGATTAACAACCCAACAATATTAATTAAGAGTGATGAGATACATGTGATAACCAAAGTACTAGATACTCAAGAATTGTCCATAACCGGGGACACGACTAACCATGATTAGATTGTACACTCTGCAGAGGTTTGCGCACTTTTCCCCACAAGACTCGATCGCCTCTGTTGGTTTTCTCGCACTACAGGGTGTTTGAGAAGCGGATGACTGAGACACGGTCTTTCAGAAACATTAACTCTCTACTCCGGACAGACCATACCAAACCTACATCCCACTACCTACTGATCTGCCTCTTCAAGAGCTTCACATAACTTACTCAACTATGCTAGAGCCCATAATAGCTTGTGGCTGCACACGGAAGTTTCTAGCATGAATCATCTCAGTTCCCTTTGAGCCTGGGTGGCGGTCCATAGGAAGATCACACGGGTACTCCGGGATTTCCAAAAAAAAATACATGCAACACTGGGTACTCCAGGTGCCTCAATACACCCAGATGTTAATTTAAGTTGCCACCTTAAGTTGAACCTTTAATTAACAAGCTCACATCTGTCATGGATTTCACTCAAACCCAAACCACGTCTACGAGCATAGCATAGCATAGTATTATAAGCAAGCGTAGAAGTAACTCCCAAGGGTTTGAATATAACAGGGCAATAGGTTCTACCTCATCAACTACTTCCCAACCCACAAGTTAATGACATCCTAATCATGCAATGTTTGAGGATTGGAACTAATGCATAAAAACTGGGTGATAAAGGGGTATGATCAAAGTGTTACTTGCCTTGCTGACGATCCACGAATCCTAGAGACTCGTAGTAACACGCTTCGCACTCCGGGAATTCTACCGCAAGCAAAAAAATAGCATACATAAGTAACAAGCAACGATGCACAAGCAAAACTCAAATAAAACAGGTTGACCAGAAAGTTCAAATTAAGAACTCCGGTACGCAAAAAGAATCAAATCAAACGGAGCAACGAAACTCAAACGGCGAAAGAAAGAAGCTTCATTTACTAATATGAAACTAGGTCAAAATTTTAGAGTAGAAAAATCTTGTTTGAATTGGTTAAATGAAAGAGGGTTTCGAGAAGAAACTCCAGGCGCTTGAATCGCCTGATACCAACTAACGAGCGAAAAGAAGAACAGAAACTAAGATCGGATCAGAAATCGCGATCAGAGAAAATCGCGGAATAAATCCGATAAAAGAAAACTAACGAACAGACTAATGTACGAGCGTTCGTTAGCTGTATCTAATGGGCTAAGAACAGTTTGTTAAAACGAACATTCGGACGAACGTCCGCTAACTAGAAGAACCGAGAAAAACAAAACCGGCGAAACAAAAAAACGGATCTAGGGTTTCTAAAAAAACCGGACGGTTTTTATTAAAAAAAACGGCGGCGGAGTCCCGCGGCTAACTTCGGCGAAAGGTCCGGCGAGGCGAGGCGCGGGCGACAGGGCGGCGGCTCGCGGGGGCGGCGGCGGCAAGCGGC
>NC_041388.1:371722132-371769243 GCF_002162155.2 Triticum dicoccoides | reverse complement strand
GGCGCGGGACGGCGTTGGCTGCGGGCGGCGCAGGCGGTGGTGGTGGCAGTGGGGTGTTGGGGTGGCGGGGCGGCGGTATATAAGGGCGGGGGCGGTGGCTTGGAGTAGGGGCCATGGCGGGGCGGCGCGGAGTACAACTCGGACTCCAGTCCGAGTGGCGGCGGGGGCGCGTGCGCGCAGGAGGCGGCGGCGGCGACTGGGCCGGCCTGGCTCGGCTGGGCCTTAGGCCCAGTCGGGCGCAGGAACTCTTTTTTTAAATAATTCCGCCGACAGAAAAAAAAATCCTAGAAAAATAAATAAAAATCTAAAAATGCCAAAACAAAATTTCACCGTCTAAATAAAATATCTAGAACAAGATGAACATTTTCTTGGCCCTAAAATGAAATTTTGAAAACATGCAATTTTTCTAATGCAAATAAATCCGAATAAAAACAACAAAAACAATTTAATGATTTTAATATTTTTCCTCCAATATTTCATTTATTTTGGAGAAGTCATATTATCTCCTCTCTTTAATTTTTTTTAATGTGAAATATTTTTCGGAGAGAAATAATTAAAATCAAATCCTAGTTTCATTATTTGATAAAAGAATCAAATATGAAAACCGGGAAATCCGTTGGGCTATTCTTATAAGTGTCACAAACAGCCCTAGAGTTCGTACTAGAATAACACCTTAAGACACAAATCAACGAAAACCCTAATGTCACCTAGATACTCCAATGTCACCTCAAGTATCCGTGGGTATGATTATACGATATGCGTCACACAATCTCAGATTCATCTATTCAACCAACACAAAGGACCTCCAAGAGTGCCCCAAAGTTCTACCGGAGAATCACGACGAAAACGTGTGCAAACCCCTATGCATAGGTTCCCAATGTCACGAAACCCGCAAGTTGGTCACCTTAACATACATCAAGTGGCACGTGGTATCCCATTGTCACCACAGATATCCACGGCAAGACATACATCAAGTGTTCTCAAGTCTTTAAAGACTCAATCCGATAAGATTACTTCAAAGGGGAAACTCGATTCATTACAAGAGAGAAGAGGGGGGAAGAAACATCATAGGATCCAAATATAATAGCAAAGCTCGCGATACATCAAGATCGTATCATCTCAAGAACACGAGAGAGAGAGAGAGATCAAACACATAGCCACTGGTACATACCCTCAGCCCCGAGGGAGAACTACTCCCTCCTCGTCATGGAGAGCATTGGGATGATGAAGATGGCCACCGGTGAGGGTTCCCCCCTCCGGCAGGGTGCCAGAACAGTGTCCCCATTGACTTTTGGTGGCTACGGAGGCTTATGGCGGCGGAACTCCCGATCTAATCTCCGTTCTGGAAGTTTTAGGGTATATGGAGTTATATAGGCAGAAGAAGCACGTCAGGGGAGCCACGAGGGCCCCACGAGACAGGGGGCACGCCCTAGGGGGGCGCTCCCCACCCTCGTGAGCACCTCGTTCCTTCCTTGACGTGGGGTCCAAGTCCATCAGGTGTGTTTCCTTCCAAAAATAACTTCTCCAGTTGATTTCGTTCCGTTTCGACTCCGTCTGATATTCCTTTTCTTCAAAACACCGAAATAGGCATAAAACAGCAAATCTGGGCTGGGCCTCCGGTTAATAGGTTATTCCCAAAAATAATAGAAAAGTGGATAATAAAGCCCAATATTGCCTAAAACAGTAGATAACATAGCATGGAGCAATAAAAAATTATAGATACGTTGGAGACGTATCAAAGATAGTTTCACATCAACTAGGCGTATCAACGGGCTATGGAGATGCCCATCAATAGATATCAATGTGAGTGAGTAGGGATTGCCATGCAATGGATGCACTAGAGCTATAAGTGTATGAAAGCTCCAACTGAAACTAAGTGGGTGTGCATCGATCCAACTTGCTTGCTCATGAAGACCTCGGGCATTTGAGGAAGCCCATCATCGGAATATACAAGCCAAGTTCTATAATGAAAATTCACACTAGTATATGAAAGTGATAACTCAAGAGACTCTCTATATGAAGAAAATGGTGCTACTCTGAAGGACAAGTGTGGTAAATGGATAGTAACATTGCCCCTTCTCTCTTTTTCTCTCATTTTTTGTTTTTTTGGTGGGCTTCTTTGGCCTCTCCTTTTTTGGGGCTGCTTTGGCCTCTTTTATTCATTTTTAAAGTCTGGACTCTCATCCTGACTTGTGGGGGAATCATAGTCTCCATCATCCTTTCCTCACTGGGACAATGCTCTAATAATGATGATCATCACACTCTTATTTACTTACAACTCAATATTACAACTCGATACTAGAATAAAGATATGACTCTATATGAATGCCTTCGGCGGTGTACCGGGGTGTGCAATGATCTGGCGTAGCAATGACGTAAAAAACAGACAAGCCATGAAAACATCATGCTAGCTATCTTACGATCATGCAAAGCAATATGACAATGAATGCTCAAGTCATGTGTATGATGGTGATGGAAGTTGCATGGCAATATATCTCGGAATGGCTATGGAAATGCCATGATAGGTAGGTATGGTGGCTGTTTTGAGGAAGGTATATGGTGGGTTTATGTTACCGGTGAAAGTTGCGCGGTACTAGAGAGGCTAGCAAATGTGGAAATGTGATAGTGTGTATAATCCATGGACTCAACATTAGTCATAAAGAACTCACATACTTATTGCAAAAATCTATTAGTCATCAAAACAAAGTACTACGCGCATCCTCCTAGGGGGATAGATTGGTAGGAAAAGACCATCGCTCGTCCCCGACCGCCACTCATAAGGAAGACAATCAATAAATAAATCATGCTCCGACTTCATCACATAACGGTTCACCATATGTGCATGCTACGGGAATCACAAACCTCAACACAAGTATTTATACTAATCCACAACTACCCACTAGCATGACTCTAATTTTACCATCTTTATATCGCAAAACTATTGCAAGGAATCAAACATACCATATTCGGTGATCTACAAGTTTTATGTAGGATTTTATGACTAACCATGTGAATGACCAGTTCCTGTCAACCCTCTAAATAGATATAAGTGAAGCAAGAGAGTTTAATTCTTCCTACAAAAGATATGCCCACGCTCTAACAAATATAAGTGAAGCAAAAGAGCATTCTACAAATGGCGGTTTTCTATGTAAAGAGAAACATGCAATCCAAACTTCAAATGATATAAGTGAAGCACATGAAGCATTCTATAGAACCATACTCAAAAGATATAAGTGAAGTGCAATGAGAATTCTATAAATCAACCAATGACTATCTCATACCAGCATGGTGCATAAAAGAAAAATGAAAACTAAATGCAAAAGACGCTCCAAGATTGCACATATCGCATGAACGAAACGAATCCGAAAACATACTGATACTTGTTGAAGAAAGAGGGGATGCCTTCCGGGGCATCCCCAAGCTTAGACGCTTGAGTCTCCTTGAATATTTACTTGGGGTGCCTCGGGCGCCCCCAAGCTTGAGCTCTTGCCTCTCTTCCTTCTTCTCATATCGAGACCTTCTCGATCATCGAACACTTCATCCACACAAAACTTCAACAGAAAACTCGGTAAGATTCGTTAGTATAATAAAGCAAATCAATACTCTAAGTACTGTTGTAAACCAATTAATATTTTGTTTTTGCATTATAGCTACTGTAGTATAACTTTTCCATGGCTTAATCCACTGTTATAATTCGATAGTTTCATCAAAACAAGCAAACTATGCATCAAAAACAGAATCTGTCTAAAACAGAACAGTCTGTAACAATCTGAACATTCACCATACTTATGATACTTCAAAAATTCTGCCAAAATTAGGAAAAATAAAAAACAATTATAGAAAGACATTTCAAAAATAATCAGAACCATTTGACGTTCTAGTAAAAATGAAAAATTGCGCACTACAGCCATAGTTTCTGTCCTGCACCATACAAACCAACAAGCATTGTAAACATCCTAAAGGCAAACCTTGGCACATTATTTTTATTATACAATGGAATTGTACTAGGGGATAATTATTTTTTTTGAAAAGTTTCTGTAATCAAGATTCACAAAGTTTCCGTGAGCATGAACAAAGTTCAAGGCTAGCTCCCACTTCAACAATGCTTGTCTCTCACTTTCACTTTCCTTTTTGAAAAAGTTTTGGGTTCCCCTCTTTATTTTTGTTGTTTTTAAACTATATGAAAGCACTCAACAGAATAAATGACTCTCTAAAACTTCCGGGTTGTCTCCCTGGCAGCGCTTTCTTTAAAGCCATTAAGCTAGGCATATAGTGCTCAAGTAATGGATCCACCCAGATCCCAAGGTATATCAAAGCCAATTTGAATCAACAATGATTTGTAATTTAGTAGTGAGGACGAAGTAAAATATATCACGCAACAACGAAGTCTAACTCTCTTCCTGTGCATCGGCATGCCATAAAAGAACAATTCATGCACACATAGTAAAGGCCAATGCATAGTATAAACAGTTTCTTGCAATTTTATCGTGTTGGAAACATAGAGGGGTGGAGATATAGTTCCTCTCTCATAATAATTGCAAGTAGGAGCAGCAAGCACATGCATATTATACTCATCAAAATCATCATATGCAACAGTAAAAGGAAACCCATCAATATAATCCTTAATAAGCACAAACTTCTCCGATATAGTGTAGTTTGGAGAATTCAAAAAGATAATAGGACTATCATGTGTGGGTGCAATAGCAACAATTTCATGTTTAACATAAGGAACTATAGCAAGTTCATCTCCATAAGAATAATTCATATTGGCATCTTGGCCACAAGCATAGGAAGCATCATCAAAAAGGGATATTTCAAGAGAATCAACGGGATCATAACAGTCATCATAGCAATCATCCTTCGGTAAGCATGAAGGGAAATTAAACAATGTATGAGTTGGAGGGTTACTCTCATTAGAAGGTGGGCACGGGTAGCTAATCCGCTCTTCCTCCTTTTGTTCTTCGCTCTCCTCATCATCTTTTTCATCCAATGAGCTCACAGTTTCATCAATTTCTTCTTCCATAGACTCCTGCAAAATATTAGTCTCTTCTTGGACAGCGGAGTAGTCCTCAATATATGGTTCAACATAGGCATTAGAAGCATAATTATCATAGCAATATTTAAGTATGGCAAAATTTTCAGATTTGTAAAGAGTAGCATCATACTTTTCAATCAAAGAAGCAATTTCATAAGCACCCTTAAAAGCAACAAATTCTTCAATTTGTTGAACATCATAGTAATTATAAACACCCTTAGCATAAGAAGATACGATTCCATTATCACTAAACAAACATTGGTAGGGAAGGTGTTTCTTAGGGTATAATCATATATTTTGCATAAATTCCAAGCATAGCATTAAAAACGATGAATTTGATCCAGTAAATGTTTCCCCTTTTCAGATATACGGTGTCGCACATAACAAGCATGCTCATCAAAAGATTTGCCCTCAACTAAGCTAGTTGGGGTTTCAGCACGAGCACATAGGGATCAAAGATGATCCAAGTAATAAGCTTCAGGAGTGTGATAGATTTTGAGTGGTTCTTCAACCATTGGTTCAGTAGGTACAACTAATTTTTTTGGTATTTTGCGTTTCCTACCCATAACTAAAGTTAGAAAACAACTAAGAACAGCAAATAAAAATTACTTAGTGATAAAGCAAACAAGCACACATGAGAATATTCACCCCATGCTATGGCTCCCCGGCAACGGTGCCAGAAAAAGGTCTTGATAACCCACAAGTATAGGGGATTGCAACAGTTTTCGATACGTAAGAGTGTCGAACCCAACGAGGAGCTAAAAGTAGAACAAATATTCCCTCAAGTTCCATCGACCACTGATACAACTCTATGCACACTTGACATTCGCCTTACCTAGAACAAGTATGAAACTAGAAGTACTTTGTAGGTGTTGTTGGATAGGTTTGCAAGATAATAAAGATTACGTAAATAAATAGTAGGGGTTGTTTAGATAAAGACACAACTAAGTTAGTTTTAGTAAAGAGCATTTTTTATGAGAAAGTTATTTGTCCCTAGGCAATCGATAACTAGACTGGTAATCATTATTGCAATTTTATTTGAGGGAGAGGCATAAGCTAACATACTTTCTCTACTTGGATCATATGCACTTATGATTGGAACTCTATCAAGCATCCACAACTACTAAAGATCATTAAGGTAAAACCCAACCATAGCATTAAAGCATCAAGTCCTCTTTATCCCATACGCAACAACCCCCTTACTCGGGTTGGTGTTTCAGTCACTCACGCAACCCACTATAAGCGAATCATGAACGTATTGCAACACCCTACAGCGGGGATCCCTCACACTTGCGCGACACGGAGAGCACCATAGGACAACACCAATAATAAAACATGCAACTCAAACCAATGTTGATCATCAAATAGCCCATAGGACAAAACGGATCTACTGAAACATCGTAGGATAGCCATACATCATTGGGAAATAATATATAGCGTTGAGCACCATGTTTAAGTAGAGATTACAACGGGTAAGAGAGAGTTTACACCGCTGCATAGAGGGGGAAGAGTTGATGATGATGGTGGTGAAGTTGTTGGTGAAGATGGCGGTGATGATGATGGCCCCGGCGGTGTTCCGGTGCCATCGGAAGAGAGGGGGAGAGAGCCCCCCTCCTTCTTCTTCTTCCTTGACGTCCTCCCTAGATGGGAGAAGGGTTTCCCCTCTGGTACATGGCCTCCATGGCGTGGGAGGGGCGAGAGCCCCTCAGAGATTGGATCTGTCTCTCTGTCTCTCTCTGTTTCCGCGTTCTCAGATTCTACCCTTTCACCGTTTCTTATATTCCCAGAGATCCGTAACTCCGATTGGGCTGAAATTTTAACACCATCTCTATCCGGATATTAGCTTTCTTGCGGCAACAGAAGGGCATCAACCGCCTTACGGGGTGGCCACGAGGGACAGGGGCGCGCCCAGGGGGTGGGGCGCGCCCCCTGCCTCGTGCCTCCCTCGGGCACCGTCTCGCGTGGATTTTTCTTCCCAAAAATCATATATATTCCAAAAAAATCTCTGTCAGTTTTTATCCCGTTTTGACTCTGTTTGATATGGATATTCTGCGAAACAAAAAACATGCAACAAACAGGAATTGGCACTGGGCACTAGATCAATATGTTAGTCCCAAAAATAGTATAAAAAGTTGACAAAAGTATATGAAAGTTGTAGAATACTGGCATGGAACAATAAAAAATTATAGATACGACGGAGACGTATCACAACGCAATAAAGGGGTTGTCAATCCCTTCACGGTCACCTACGAGAGTGAGATCTGATAGATATGATAAGATAATATTTTTGGTGTTTTTATGATAAAGAGAAATAAAGATGCAAAGTAAAATAAAAGGTAAAATAAATAACTAAGTATTGGAAGATTAATATGATGGAGACTAGACCCGGGGGCCATAGGTTTCACTAGTGGCTTCTCTCGAGAGCATAAGTATTACGGTGGGTGAACAAATTACTGTTGAGCAATTGACAGAACTGAGCATAGTTATGAGAATATCTAGGTATGATCATGTATATAGGCATCACGTCCGAGACAAGTAGACCGACTCCTGCCTGCATCTACTACTATTACTCCACACATCGACCTCTATCTAGCATGCATCTAGAGTATTAAGTTCAAAGAACAGAGTAACGCTTTAAGCAAGATGAGATGATGTAGAGGGATAATCTCATGCAATATGATGTAAACCCCATCTTGTTATCCTCGATGGCAACAATACAATACGTTCCTTGCTGCCCCTACTGTCACTGGGAAAGGACACCGCAAGATTGAACCCAAAGCTAAGCACTTCTCCCATTGCAAGAAAGATCAATCTAGTAGGCCAAACCAAAATGATAATTCGAAGAGACTTGCAAAGATAACCAATCATACATAAAAGAATTCAGAGAAGATTCAAATATTGTTCATAGATAAACTTGATCATAAACCCACAATTCATCGGTCTCGACAAACACACCACAAAAGAAGATTACATCGAATAGATCTCCACAAGAGAGGGGGAGAACTTTGTATTGAGATCCAAAAGGAGAGAAGAAGCCATCTAGCTAATAACTATGGACCCGAAGGTCTGAAGTAAACTACCCACACTTCATCGGAGAGGCTATGGTGTTGATGTAGAAGCCCTTCGTGATCGATGCCCCATCCGGCGGAGCTCCGGAAAAGGCCCCAAGATGGGATCTCGTGGATACAGAAAGTTACGGCGGTGGAATTAGGGTTTTGGCTCTGTATCTGGTAGTTTGGGGTACGTAGGTATACATAGGAGGAAGGAGTACGTCGGTGGAGCAACATGGGCCCCACGAGGGTGGAGGGTGTGCCTGGGGGGGTAGGCGCGCCCCCTACCTCGTGCCTTCTTGGTAGCTTTCTTGATGTAGGGTCCAAGTCCTCTGGATCTTGTTCGTTCCGAAAATCACATTCCCAAAGGTTTCATTCCGTTTGGACTCCGTTTGATATTCTTTTTCTGCGAAACTCTGAAATAGGCAAAAAACATCAATTCTGGGCTGGGCCTCCGGTTAATAGGTTAGTCCCAAAAATAATATGAAAGTGTATAATAAAGCCCAATAATGTCCAAAACATGATATAATATAGCATGGAACAATCAAAAATTATAGATACGTTGGAGACGTATCAATGAACCACATCCGGCATAATTCTCTTTCACCGATCCATTGCCTACGAGCTTTCCATATATTGTTCTTCGCTTATTTACTTTTCCATTGCTATTGTTATCATCACTACAAAATACCAAAAATATTACTTTTGCTACTGTTACCTTTACCACCATTACCACTACTATCATATTACCTTGCTACTAAACACTTTGCTGCAGATATTAAGTTTCTAGGTGTGGTTGAATTGACAACTCAGCTGCTAATACTTGAGAATATTCTTTGGCTCCCCTTGTGTCGAATCAATAAATTTGGGTTGAATACTCTACCCTCGAAAATTATTGCGATCCCCTATACTTGTGGGTTATTAAGACTATTTCTGGCATCGTTGCCGGGGAGCATAGCTCTATTCTTTGAGTCACTTGGGATTTATATCCGCTGGTCCCTATGAAGAACTTGAAAGATCAAAGAAGAAAGATTTTCCCCTCAACTACGAGGGGAGGTAAGGAATTGCCATCTAGTTCTGCACTTGATTCACCTTCTGTTTTGAGTAAACTTGCGACACCTACTCCTGCTATTCATTCTGATACATCGCATGTTATTGATGACACCACTTCTGCTATGCATGATGCTTATGATGAAACTACTTCTATGCTTGATAATATTGTGCCATTAGGTGAATTTGTTGATGAACAACTTGCCAGGGTTAGAGAGAATGAAATTATTGAAACTGATAATATTGATAAAAGTGATGATGAAGATTCTCCCCTAGGTATGAATTGCCTGATGTGCCTGAGGGTTATGTTATGGATGAAGAAACTACTAGAAACTTTTTAGCTTGCAAAGATAGATATGATCTTAAGAAACTGTTAGCTAAGCTGAAAGAAAAATCTTTGAATGCTAGAATGAAATATGACCCTGCTTTTGCTAGTTCACCTATCTGTATTTCCGATAAGGATTATGATTTCTATGTCAATCCTGAGTTAATTACTTTGGTTGAATCTGATCCTTTTTATGACTATGAATCTAAAATTGTTGTGGCACATCTTACTAGATTAAATGATATAGCCTCCCTATTCACTCATGAGGAAAAAATTCGTTACTACTATATCCTTAAGCTATTTCCATTCTCATTAAAGGGTGATGCTAAAACATGGTTTAATTCTGTTGATCCTGGTTGTGTGCGTAGTCCCCAGGATATAATTTATTACTTCTCTGCTAAATATTTCCCCGCTCATAAGAAACAAGCTGCCTTAAGGGAAATATATAATTTTGTGCAAATTGAAGAAGAGAGTCTCCCACAAGCTTGGGGGGGGGGGCTTCTCCGATTACTTAAAGCTTTGCCTGATCACCCTCTCAAGAAAAATGAAATACTTGATAACTTTTATAATGGACTAACCGATGCTTCCAGAGACCAGCTGGATAGTTGTGCTGGTTGTGCTTTCAGGGAAAGAACTGTTTATCAAAGCTGAATTGCTATTGAATAATATGTTGAACAATGATAATAATTGGACACTTCCTGAACCAACTCCTAAACCAACTCCGAACAAAAGGGGTATTCTATTTATCAGTCCTGAAGATATGCAAGAGGCAAAGAAATCTATGAAAGAAAAGGGTATTAAAGCTAAAGATGTTAAGAATTTATCACCTATTGAAGAGATACATGGTCTTGATAACCCGACACAGGTAGTAAAGGTAAATTCTCTCTATAGATTTGATGAAGGTGATA
Source organism: Triticum dicoccoides (assembly GCF_002162155.2). Lineage (NCBI taxonomy): Eukaryota > Viridiplantae > Streptophyta > Magnoliopsida > Poales > Poaceae > Triticum > Triticum dicoccoides. The sequence goes on along the minus strand of NC_041388.1, from coordinate 371,758,875 downwards.
TTCCTCGTTATAAGTCTGCTAGCCAATGCTTGGATGAGTTTGATAATTTTATTGTTAAACAAGAAAACGGCAATGCTTATGTTGGTAGACAATTGAAACGTAATGCTTATATGATTGAACACTTGAATGATTATATGTCTAGAGTTAAAGGTGAGCTTAAACTTATTAGTAAACATGCTTCTATGGTTACCACTCAAGTAGAACAAGTGCTTAAAGCTCAGAATGATTTGCTCAATGAATTAAATAATAAGAAAAATGATAATGCTGTTAGAGTTGTGACTAGAGGGGGTAAAATGACTCAGGAACCTTTGTATTCTAAGGGCCACCCTAAGAGAATTAAACAAGATTCTCAGAGAACTAATGTTGATGCACCCAGTTCTTCTAAGAAGAAGAAAAAGAAAAATGATAGGACTTTGCATGCTTCTAGTGAACCTGTTGTTGACACACTTGAGAATCCCAATGATATTTCTATCTCTGATGCTGAAACACAATCTGGTAATGAACATGAACCTAGTGATAATATTAATGATGATGCTCAACCTAGAAATAACAATGATGTAGAGATTGAACCTGATGTTGATCTTGATAACCCACAATCAAAGAATCAATGTTATGATAAGAGAGACTTCGTTGCTAGGAAGCACGGTAAAGAAAGAGAACCATGGGTTCAGAAACCCATGCCTTTTCCTCCTAAACCATCCATGAAAAAGGATGATGAGGATTTTGAGCGCTTTGCTGAAATGATTAGACCTATCTTTCTGCGTATGCGTTTGACTGATATGCTTAAAATGAATCCTTATGCTAAGTACATGAAAGATATTGTTACAAATAAAAGAAAGATACCGGAAGCTGAAATTTCCACCATGCTTGCTAATTATACTTTTAAAGGTGGAATACCAAAGAAACTTGGAGATCCAGGAGTACCAACTATACCATGCTCCATTAAAAGAAACTATGTTAAAACTACTTTATGTGATCTTGGAGCCGGTGTTAGTGTTATTCCTCTCTCTTTATATCGTAGAATTGATTTGAATAAGTTGACACCTACTGAAATATCCTTGCAAATGGCCGATAAATCAACTGCTATACCTGTCGGTATTTGTGAGGATGTGCCTTTTGTGGTTGCAAACATTACTATTTTACAGACCTTGTTATTCTTGATATTCCCGAGGACGATAGTATGTCGATTATCCTTGGAAGACCCTTTTTGAATACTACAGGGGCTGTTATTTATTGCAACAAAGGCAATGTCACTTTTCATGTTAATGGTAATGAGCATGTAGTACACTTTCCGAGGGAACAACCTCAAGTTCACAGTATTAATTCTATTGGGAAAATTTTAACAATTACCATTGGAGGTTTTAAATTTCCTCTTCCTACTGTCAAGAAGAAATATGATATTCTTATTGTTGGGGATGTGCATATACCCGTTGAGGTAACCTAGTGTTATTCGAAATTTCTCTGGTCTCATGCGATTCGGATTGAGTTTGTTAACAAGACTTGATCAACATTGTTAGTGGATTCCTTTTGATGAGCATGAGATGGATGAAGTTAGAAAGCACAACCTTTTGCACCCTCCTTTTACTTTCTGTTATTTATATTAAATAAATTAAAAATAGTATTTTCTGTCTATTTTCTAAATTAACCTTGCATTAAAAATACCCCGAAAATAAAAGTGCTCCAAATGCCCTGAAAATGAAATATGATTTTTTCTAGAATATTTGAGGATTTTAGGCACTAAGAACACAACAGGGGGAGCAGCCACGTGCCCATGAGTGTGGAGGGCGCGCCCCCTACCACATGGACCCCACGTGGGTCCCCTCCACTTATCCTTGCACCCACACACTTCGTCTTGCTCCAGAAAAAAAATCATCCACCTGCTCAAACCCGTGTTCTAGCTCATCTTGCTGCCATTTTCGATCGCCTTGCTCAAAGCTCCATTCACAAAACTGCTTTGGGGGATTGTTCTTCGGTATGTGACTCCTCTAATGGTCCAATTAGTTTTTGTTCTAGTGCCTTATTTATTGCAAATTTTTGCTGCTTAGGTGACCCTGTTCTTGAGCTTGCATGTCAAATTTATGTGGTCAAAAGTAGTTCTAATGCATGATATAGCCTCTAGGCACTTGTAGGAGTAGTTGCTATCAATTTTGTTGAGTTTGGTTCACTTTTATTTTGAGTCACTAATTTTTTCGGAAAACGATGAAGAGATTCTTGAGGGGCTCATCGAGCCAAAGCTCTAAGGGTAAGCAAAGTGAAGAAAATAAGAAGCCCAAGTATAATCTTCCTCGTACTGCAGAGGTTCGACCGTGTGAATGGCCTTGTGATGAGTTCTTGAAAGAGGCCGGGATTTATGAAGATTTTTATTATTTGGCCGAGTATGCAGGCCTCACCGACTTCCTCCACGACCAGCGTGAACAGTATCTCTTACTCACCAATATTTTTGTGCAAAATTTTCATTTCCATGTTAAGAGATCACCACCTTCGGTGGAATTTTATTTATATGATGAGCATAAGGAGATGTCACTTTATGATTTTTATCGGGTTTGTAGGATACCCTTTGAGGGCAACATGGAGGAACCACATCACAATGATGTGGAGGGATTTATTGATGCACTTGCTGTAGGGGAAACGAGGAAAGTTTCCGATGCAAGAATCACTAGCATACATTTTCCCGTTCTACGCTAATTTGCAATATTTGCTAGTAGATGCTTAATTGGTCGCGGGAACTGTGGAAATCTTAGTGCCCCTGACATTGTTATTTTACGCCATGCTTTGTTTCATGATACCACTTTCAGTTTAGGCGCTATTGTTGCTAAACGGTTAAATCTGAACCGTACAAAGAGTCCCGTCTTGGGAGGCATCTTCGCCTCGCGCCTTGCTGCACACTTTAACATACCTATTAGGCATTGTGAGAAAGAGGAAAACTTGCTGCCTCATATTTTGCTAGATTATAAGAGCATGGTAGCACATGATTTTATTGTTAAGTGTAGCGACCCGACCTCAAACGGTCAAGTCTCTGTGCTTCAGAGTCATCCCTGGATCGGTAATGCTGACACACACAGTACTCGAGGATTTATAACAAAGTAGCAATCACACACTTATTACATCGAATGTCTCAAAAGAGAACTTATTACAATAAATATGGCTTAAGGCCATTGAATACGATAATAGTGGAAGGCTTGGAAGATAAAGTGAGTCCATCAACTCCAACGGCATAGCTGAGCTGCACGGAAACGACCTAACGAACCTTACTCCTCGTCTAAAAAGTCTGCAACATAATACGTTGCAGCCCGAAAACGGGCCAGCACATGGAATATGCTGGCAAAGTAACACAGTAGAGCAAGAACAGAATAATGCTATCACTACATGCATATTTGGCTGGTGGAAAGCTCTCTGGTTATGGTTTTTGCGAAAATCCAATTTTTTCCTACAACAAAGGAATAGATTTTATTTAACTATCATGGTAGTTGAAACATCATTGAGAAGGTTCCTCCAACTCAATCCCAATTAAAGTAATTAACAACCCAACAATATTAGTTTAGAGTGATGAGATACTTATGATACTCCAAGTACTAGATACTCAAGATGTCCATAACCGGGGACACGGCTAACCATGATTAGTTCATACACTCTACAGAGGTTTGCGCACTTTTCCCCACAAGACACGATCTCCTCCATTAGATTTCTCGCACTACATGGTGTTTGAGAAACGGATGACCGAGACATAGTATTTCAGAAGCATTAACCCCTTACTCCGGGCAGACCATACCAACCTACATCCCTCTACCTGCTGATCCACCTCTTCGGGAGCTTCACGCAACTTACTCAACTATGCTAGAGCCCATAATAGCTTGTGGATGCACACAGAAGTTTCTAGCATGAAAGTATCTCAGTTCCCTTTGAGCCTGGGTGGCGGACCATAAGATTATCACACGGGTACTCCGGGATATCCTAGGACAACACTGGATTCCCCAGGTGCCCAACAAACAATCCACCCAGATGTCTATTCAAGTTGCCACATTAAGTTGAACCATTAATTAACAATCTCACATCTGTCATGGATTTCACTCACCCAAACCACGTCTACGAGCATAGCATAGCAATATAAGCAATACATAGAAGTAACTCCCAAGGGTTTGAATATAACAGGGCAATAGGTTCTACCTCATCAACTACTTCCCAACCCACATTTTAATCACATCCTAACCATGCAATGTTTGAGGATTACAACTAATGCATAAAAACTGGGTGATAAAGGGGTATGATCAAAGTGTTACTTACCTTGCTGATGATCCGCAAAACCTAGGGGACTCGTAGTAGCAAGCTTCGCACTCCGGGTGTTCTATCGCAAACAAACAATAGCATACATAATCAAGCAAGCAAAGAAACTCGGATAAATCTCAAATAAGAAGATCTAACCAGAAAGTTCAACTTAAGATCTCCGGTTTGCAAAAAGAATCAAATCAAACGGAGCAACGAAACTCAAACTGCGAAAGAAACAAGATCCGCTTACTAATCTAGACTAAGGTCAAATTTTACAGTAGTAAAAGCTTGTTCACGTTGGTTAAACGGAAAGAGGGTTTCGAGATGAATATCTAGGCGCTTGAATCGCCTGATTCAGAAAAACAAGCGAAAAGATAAACCAAAACGAAAAATCGGATCAAAAATCGCGATTGAAAATAATCGCGGAAAATCCGAGAAAAAGAAAACTGACGAACAGGCTAACGAACGAACATTCGTTGTCTGCGGCTAACAGGTGAGAACCGTTCATTAAAACGAACATACGGATGAACGTCCGCAAAGTAACTAAACTGAGAAAAACCGGCGAATCGATTTAAAAAACGAACTAGGGTTTCTAAAAAACCGGATCGGTTTTCTAGAGAAAACCGGCGGCGGCGGCGTATACCTCCGGCTCCGGCGGCTTCCGCGGCGGGCGGCGAGGTGCGGCGGCAGGGGCGGCGGTGGCGGCGGCGGCTTGCGGGCGGCGGGGCGGAGAGCGGCGGCTTGGGGTCCAAGGGGCCCCGGGCTTCGGCTTATAAGGGGAGGGGCGACGGTGGCTTAGGGCAGGGGGCAAGGCGACGCGGGGTGGAGTCCCGGCCGGACTCGGCGCGGGAGGCGGCGGCTGGGCAGGCGGGCCGATGGCCTGGCTCGGCTAGGCCTCGACCCAGTCGGGCGCTGCGTTTTTTTAAATAATATCACCGAAACCAAAAAAATTCTAGAAAATAAAATAAAAATCTAAAAATGCCAAAACAAATTTTCACCGTCTAAATAAAATATTTAAAACAAGATGAACATTTTCTTGGCCCTAAAATGCAACTTTGAAAAACATGCAATTTTCTAATTCAAATAAAATAGCAATAAACTCCGGATAAAATCAAATATTTGATTTTAATATTTTTCCACCAATATTTCATTTATTTTTGAGAAGTCATATTATCTCCTCTCATATATTTTAATATGAAATATTTTCGGAGAGAAAAATAATTAAAACCAAAAATCCTCGTTTCAATATTTGATAAAACTCAAATATGAAAACAGGGGAAATCCCCAACTCTCTCCGAGGGTCCTTGAGTTGCTTAGGATTTCGAGGATGGCGGAACGAAATGCAATAAAATATGACATGCATGAATGATCTAAGTATAACATTCCAAATTGAAATTTTGGGATGTTACAAACCTACCCCCCTTAAGATGAATCTCGCCCTCGAGATTCGGGTTGGCTAGAGAATAGGTGTGGGTGGTCTTTACGAAGACCATCCTCTCGTTCCCAGGTGGCTTCATCCTCGGTATGGTGGCTCCATTGAACTTTGCAAAACTTGATAACCTTGCTGCGGGTGACTCGGCTGGCAAATTCGAGAATCCTGACTGGCTTCTCCTCATAGGTCAAATCATTGTCCAAGTGAATCACCTCCAAGGGTACTGTATCTCTTAACGGTATATCGGCCATCTCAGCATGGCACTTCTTCAGCTGTGAAACATGAAATACATCATGAACTCCTAACAATCCTTCAGGTAACTCCAACTTGTAGGCAACTTCTCCCATATGTTCCAAAATTCTATACGGTCCTACAAATCTCGAGGCTAACTTTCTCTTAACTCCAAAACGTTTCACTCCTCGCAGGGGTGACACTCGCAGATATGCTCTATCTCCAATTTCATAGGTTATTACCTTGCGTTTCGAATCTGCATAACTCTTCTGCCTGGACTGAGCTATCTTCAGTCTATATCGGATCAACTTAACTTTCTCTTCAGACTCTTTGATCAAATCTGGTCCAAACAACTGTCGGTATCCAACTTCATCCCACATCAACGGTGTTCTGCACCTTCGTCCATACAGGGCTTCAAACGGTGCCATCTTCAAACTAGCTTGATAGCTATTGTTGTATGAGAACTCCGCGTAGGGCAAATTGTCATCCCAACTAGATCCATAATCTAGCGCACATGCCCTCAACATATCCTCCAGAATCTAGTTCACTCTCTTGGTCTGTCCATCTGTCTGCGGGTGGAATGTTGTACTGAACTCCAACCTTGTCCCCAAAGTTTGGTGCAGTTGATGCCAGAACTTTGAAGTAAACTGTGTCCCTCTATCTGATACGATGGTCCTCGGAACTCCATGCAGACATATGATCCTGGTCATATATATCTTGGCCAACTTTGCACTTGTATAGGTGGTTTTCACCGGAATAAAGTGAGCTACTTTGGTCAAGCGGTCAACTACTACCCATATAGAATCATATCCTGATTTGGTTCTGGGTAATCCGGTGATAAAATCCATGCCAAGTTTATCCCACTTCCATTCGGGTATCGACATAGGCTGTAACAATCCTGCTGGCTTTTGGTGCTCAGCCTTCACTCCCTGACATACATCACATACGGCTACATATACTCGACAATATCCTTCTTCATACCAGTCCACCAGAAACGTTCCTTCAAATCCAAATACATCTTGGTGTTTCCGGGGTGTATCGAGTATGGTGAGTCATGAGCCTCCTGAAGTATTAACTTCCTGATCTCTGGGTTATTGGGCACATAAACATGGTCCTCGAACCATAAGGTGTCGTGCTCATCCTCACGGAAACCTTTGGCCTTTCCTTCGCTCATTATCTCTTTTATCTCGGCAATCTCTTTGTCTTCCTTCTGAGCTTCTCGAATCCTTCCTAACAATGTAGACTGGACCTCCATTGTTGTAACAAAACCTCTAGGAACAGTCTCCAATCGAAGATCCCTGAGATCCTCTGCTAACTCTTTCGGTAATCCCGTGCTCACTAGGGTATTAGCATAACTCTTCCGGCTCAAGGCATCTGCTACGACATTGGCCTTGCCTGGATGATAGTGAAGCTTCATGTCATAATCCTTTATAAGCTCCAACCATCTCCTCTACCTAAGGTTCAGCTCCTTCTGTGTGAAAATGTACTTCGAACTCTTATGATCCGTGTACACATCACAACGATTTCCAATAAGGTAATGTCTCCAGGTCTTTAATGCTTGCACTACGGCAGCCAACTCCAAATCATGCGTGGCATAATTCAATTTGTGTGGTTTCAGTTGTCGCGAGGCATACGAAACAACTCTTCCGTCCTGCATAAGCACACTTCCAAGTCCTAGGCGAGAGGTGATATGTCTCCAACGTATCTATAATTTTTGATTGCTCCATGCTATATTATCTACTGTTTTGGACATTTTTGGGCTTTATTATCCACTTATATATTATTTTTGGGACTAACCTATTAACCGGAGGCCCAGCCCAGAATTGCTGTTTTTTGCCTATTTTAAGATTTCGAAGAAAAGGAATATCAAACGGAGTCCAAACGGAATGAAACCTTCGGGAACGTGATTTTCTCAACGAACAAGACCCGGGAGACTTGGACCCTACATCAAGAAAGAAAAGAGGAGGCCACGAGGTAGGGGCGCGCCTACCCCCCCACCAGGCGCGCCCTCCACCCTCGTGGGCCCCCTGTTGCTCCACCGACGTACTCCTTCCTCCTATATATACCTACGTACCCCCAAACGATCAGATACGGAGCCAAAACCCTAATTCCACCGCCGTAACTTTCTGTATCCATGAGATCCCATCTTGGGGCGTGTTCCGGAGCTCCGCCAGAGGGGGCATCGATCACGTAGGGCTTCTACATCAACACCATAGCCCCTCCGATGAAGTGTGAGTAGTTTACCTCAGACCTACGGGTCCATAGTTAGTAGCCAGATGGCTTCTTCTCTCTTTTTGGATCTCAATACAATGTTCTTCCCCTCTCTTGTGGAGAACTATTCGATATAATCTTCTTTTTGCGGTGTGTTTGTTGAGACCGATGAATTGTGGGTTTATGATCAAGTCTATCTATGAACAATATCTGAATCTTCTCTGAATTCTTTTATGTATGATTGGTTATCTTTGCCAGTCTCTTAGGATTATCAGTTTGGTTTGGCCTACTAAATTGATCTTTCTTCCAATGGGAGAAGTGCTTAGCTTTGGGTTCAATCTTGCGGTGTCCTTTCCCAGTGACAGTAGGGGCAGCAAGGCACATATTGTATTGTTGCCATCGAGGATAACAAGATGGGGTTTTCTTCATATTGCATGTGACGCCCCCGATTTGACCGTACACTAATCATACACGCAAATGTGTACGATCAAGATCAAGGACTCACGGGAAGATATCACAACACAACTCTAGACACAAATTAAAATAATACAAGCTTTATATTACAAGCCAGGGGCCTCGAGGGCTCGAATACATAAGCTCGAAAACACAAGAGTCAGTGGAACCAACAATATCTGAGTACAGACATGAGTTAAACAAAGTTGCCTTAAGAAGGCTAGCACAAAAGCAGCAACGATCGAAAAGGCAAGGCCTCCTGCCTAGGAGCCTCCTAACTACTCCAAGTTGTCAGCGGTCGTCACGTAGTACTAGGCATCCTCCGGGTAGTAGTTGTCATCAGTGGCGTCGTCTGGCTCCTGGGATCCGTCATCTGGTCGCAACAATCGGGTATGGGGGAAAAGAAGTAGCAAAGCAACCGTGAGTACTCATCCAAAGTACTCGCAAGACTTACATCAGATCTAAACTAGTACGCATCTACACCAAAGGAATGGGTTCTATCTATGGACTAAACTGCAGAATGCGAGAAGGGAAGGGGAAAGCCTAGCCTATCGAAGACTAGCATCTTCTGGAAACCACCATCTTGCAGCAACAGGAGGGAGTAGAGTAGCATAAAGTAAAGTAGTAGAAGTGTTATCAACCTCGGCTAGAGATCCTTTCTCGACTCCCTGCTAGAAAGCAGTCCCAGAGCCATTCTATCCAGTTATCATCTCATATCCAAGTCTCATCACAATCCATTTCTCATTACAAGTATCCAGTTCTAGTTGTATCGATCGGGATACAACTCCAAGTGTCCGTTACCGTAGGACAGGCTATCGACAGATGTTTTCTTCCCTGCATGGGTGCACCAACTTACCCACCATGCTCGATTAACTCCGGCCGGACACACTTTCCCGGGTCATGCCCGGCCTCGGTCAAACAATACGCCGCAACCTGACCTAGGCTTAATAGAGAGGCCAGCACGCCGGACTAAACCTATGCCCCCAGGGGTCATGGGCCATCTCCCCGGGAACTCCTGAACGTTGCGTGGGCGGCCGGTGAGCAGACCTTGCTACCTCCTTCAACAAGGCAGGCGCTTACGCAGTCCAACCCAGCGCGCGCCGCTCAGTCGCTGACGTCTATTAAGCTTCGGCTGATGTATACAACGTAGAACGCCCATACTATGCCCACGTGATGGCTAGTGCTATCAGGCCAGAGGCCCCTCGGATCAAATATCCAAATCGTAGTGGATTAGGAACGCGCGGTAACAAGCAGAGACTCACGAAAGATGTGATCCCGTTGCCCCATCTCGAGTACTTGTGGCAAGGGCTAAGAATGCCCGGCCATGCCTCGTAGTTATCTCGCGGGCACCTTCCACCCGACTCCACATCACTCGCTATTAATCTCGCGCGGGTACCCCTCAGGGTCGACCCATCTTTAGTAACATGGCTCAGTGCAAAGTCATAGTAACCATAGTAACTGTGTGTCTAACACCAAGGTGAAAACCCGAGGAATCACCCCCGGTGAATTCCACTCGATGTTGTCATCAAGGTGAACGTAAGAGGATCCACCCTCGAGGTTCACATTTGATGGGTTGCACGACAGAGCCCTATCGGAAGTGGTTAAGGAGGAAATCACCCTCGATGACCTCGACCGTATAGCTAAACTACGGAGATCTCATCAGGAGTGATGTAAGAGGTTCCACCCTCGGCACTCGATGGTAACTCTGCAGAGTCGTACAACTAGGGGGGTGATGTGTGGTGTCGGGGCCTGGACGTCGATCACGTTGATCGAATCACTGAACATAAAGCGGGGCAACTGGAACAAGGTGGGGGTCACTGATGGATCACTAACCAACCTATACTAAGCAGTTTAGGATAAGCAGGTAAGGTATAAAAGCAGGTAACAACAACGGGCTATGCATCAGAGTAGGATCATACAGAAAGCAGTAGCAGTTCTAATGCAAGCATGAGAGGAAAAGAAATGGGCGATATCGGAATGCTCAAGGAGGGTTTGCTTGCCTGGTTGCTCTGGCAAGGAGGGGTCGTCGTCGACGTAGTCGATCATAGGGGCGGCATCGGTCTCGGGGTCTACCAAAGAGAAGAGGGGGAAGAAACAGTAAATATAAAGCAAACATAGCATCACAAAGCATAACGTGGCAATATGTTGTTCCGGGAGTGACCTAACGTATGGCTACACGATGTAGGTGAAGGGGGGATTCAACCAGGAATGTATTCCCGGTTCCGGACCTGTGTCAGACAGATGACCGGAGGGGGAATGTCCCATGTTCAGCATGCTAGGGGCATGTGACAGATGAACGGACCGCGTATTCGGATTCGTTGGATTTTTCTGAGCAACTTCCATATAGAAAACATTTTCATCCGAGCTACGGTTTAATTGCTATGATTTTCAAGGATTAAAGCATTTCTAGAAATTATTTAAATTAACAGAATTAACAGAAAAGGAAAATGACGCCAGCATTGTGTGGGGATGATGTCAGCGGTCAACAAACACGCTGACCAGGTCAAAACTGACCTGTGGGTCCAGTGGGACCCACATGTCATAGACAGAGAGCTAATTGAGTTCATTTTAATTAAACAGAGCTAATTAAGGGGGGTGGGCCCCGGGTGTTAGTGGCTTCTTAGGTTAATTAACCATTTTAAATTACACTAAAATTAATTAGCGAGTGGGGCCCGCCTGTCATCGACAAGGGATGCCCAGTCAGCAAAGTTGACTGAGTCATCTTAGCCAATAGGGGCCCGCTGGCAGTGACCCAGGGGGGTGGCCCTGACCGGCCACGTCGGCAAGGCGCCGGAGAAGGCTCCGGCAACCTCTCCCACGACGGCACGACGCCGGAGATGGCCAGGATTCGCCTACAGGGGGCCAACACGGGCGCGGGCGGGCGCGTTCAAACGGGGAGAGCCGCCGCGTCGCGTGGTGAGGCCGGCCAGAGCTGGAGCTGCCGGAAACGGCACCGGCGACGAGTGGTGGCGGTGGTGGCGTTCGGGACCTCGTCGGGATCGCATTACGGGCACGGGGAGGGGGCACGGCCAGGTCCGTCCGAACGGTCATTCGATGTCGCGTCGTTTGGTGGCCGTGGGAGCGACTGAGGTGGCCGGAGATGGCCGTTGCAGTGACGGTAGGCGACGACGGCAATCGGGCTTCGACGGGGACAGCGTTGCGGGGTGTGGCAAGACAAGCTAAGGGCACGGGCGGCTCTGCCGCGAGGCCCTGAGCGTGACACAGGGCTCAGTTGAGCTCGACGGCATCAGTAGCGACGACGGGGAGCTCAGTGGCGGGGGTCGAGCTTCGGCAGCTGCGGTGAGCGAGCTAGAGAGGGAGGCAGCCTACGTGAAATAGGGAAGAGGAGGGCGAGCTCACCGAGAGGGCCCACGAGGGCCCGGTGGTGGGTTTAGGAGCTGCAGCGGGCACCGTCGTTGAAGAAGACGACGGTGAGCCGAGGAAGAAGACGATGACGGGGTGGGCGTTGTAGGGGCGACGAGCTCGAGTCCGTGGTCGGAGAAGATGTAGCTAGGCACGGCAGCACTCGGGGACTCGTCGGAGAGGGACGGGGACAGCGGTGGCCGCGGTCAGCACGGCGTCGCGACCAAGGACACGCTCGGAAGCGGTGGATCTGAAGGGCGAGAGGAGAGGAGGAGCAGGCGGAGTGGGCAAGGGGAAGTGGGAGTGGCGGCAGGTGAGGGGGAGGACTCGAGGTGTCGAGGGGGCGTGAGGGAGTCCCGGATTAGGGGGTGTTCGGATAGCCGGACTATACCTACGGCCAGACTCCTGGACTATGAAGATACAAGATTGAAGACTTCGTCCTGTGTCCGGAAGGGACTCTCCTTGGCGCAGAAGGCAAGCTTAGCGATACGGATATGTAGATCTCCTACCATTGTAACCGACTCTGTGTAACCCTAGCCCTCTCCGGTGTCTATATAAACCGGAGGGTCTTAGTCCGTAGGACGAACAACAATCATACCATAGGCTAGCTTCTAGGGTTTAGCCTCTCTGATCTCGTGGTAGATCTACTCTTGTACTACCCATATCATCAATATTAATCAAGCAGGACGTAGGGTTTTACCTCCATCAAGAGGGCCCGAACCTGGGTAAAACATTGTGTCCCCTGCCTCTTGTTACCATCCGGCCTAGACGCACAGTTCGGGACCCCCTACCCGAGATCCGCCGGTCAGATTTGGAAGTTTGAACTACACGGGCGATATCCGCAGAGACTTGGTCTTCGACGGATTCGAGCCACAGCTGAGCGCGCCGCACTGTCACGATGGGCATGATCTAGCTCTGCCGCCAAACAGTGCCCTGGAGGCCACATCTATGTCCGCTCCGACCCCTAGCTCAGAGCCGATCACACCAATCGAGGATGGGTGGTTAGACACCGCCTCGGGGGCTGCAATCTCTACGGCGATCAAGCCGAACACCAGCCTTGTCCTTTGCGAAGCCCGTGACTCCAAGGTGCCGGACTCCTCTCCGGACTCCGAGCCCTCCGTGCCCCTACCGATCGAATCCGATTGGGCGCCGATCATGGAGTTCACCGCCGCAAACATCTTTCAGCACTCGCCCTTCGGCGACATTCTGAATTCACTCAAGTCTCTCTCTTTGTCAGGAGAGCCCTGGCCGGACTATGACCGGAAGGATTGGGATGTGGACGACGAAGAAATTCGATGCCCACCCACCACCCACTTTGTAGCCAGTGTCGATAATTTAAACGACGTGCTCGACTTCGACTCCGAAGATATCGACGGTATGGACGATGATGTAGGAGATGAACATGAACCGACGCCTATAAGGCACTGGACAGGCACCTCATCTCATGATGTATACATGGTGGACACACCCAAAGGAAGCGACAACGAGGAACACAGGGATGCAACGAGGGATCGTTCACTCGAAAAGCATTCAAAGCGGCGATGTAAGCGCCGCTCCAAGCCCCGCCTCGACAGAGACATCAGCCATACAGACCCAGCCATAGAGCAGGACGAGCCGGCGGACGACGAACACGCCTTCGAGCAAGCGTCTTAACATGGCAACTTGGATAAACAAGCCAAACACCCCGTCCCCGGCGAAAACAATAGTCCGGGCGACCTTACGCCGGATAAACTCATGGAGCAGAAGAACCTCCACAAAAGGCTCGTTGCCATTGCGCATAGCCTGAAAAAGCAAAAGCGGAAGCTCAAAACCGCGGAAGATGCACTAGATGGAGCAAAGTACGCAACACCCCAGACAAATATGGCGGCAGTCGCCGCACAAAAAGCTATCCAAAGTGAAAGCTACTGCCTGAATTTGATGAGGAGGCCTTAGAGCCCCCGCAGTCAGAAAATAGGAAAGCCATCCGGTCGGATAGACGATCGCATGGCCAGCATGGAGCGGCAAGCGGCGCCGCACACAAGCCGACACGCGATCCACCAAAGGATCCGCATCAAAAAGACGGCCCAGCCAAATCTATCTACGGGCCAAGAAAGCAAGCTCTAGTAAGCAATGCAACACAACAAATATCCGAACATCATGACACACCCAAATACAGGGGTGCCGCACACCCCCTATGTTTCACCGATGAGGTGCTGGACCATGAATTTCCAGCGGGATTCAAGCCCGTAAACATAGAGGCGTACGACGGAACAACAGACCCTGGGGTCTGGATCGAGGATTATATCCTCCACATACACATGGCCAGAGGAGATGACCTCCACGCCATAAAATACTTACCCCTCAAGCTTAAAGGGCCAGCCCGGCATTGGCTCAAAAGCCTTTCCGAAAACACCATTGGAAGTTGGGAAGAGCTTGAGGATGCTTTCCGGGAAAATTTTCAAGGGACCTATGTTCGCCCTCCGGATGCAGACGATCTCATTCACATAACTCAACAGCCTGGAGAGTCAGCCCGGAAGTTTTGGAACAGATTTCTTACTAAAAAGAATCAGATAGTCGACTGTTCGGACGCTGAAGCCCTAGCAGCTTTTAAGCATAACGTTCGAGATGAATGGCTCACCAGAAACCTCGGCCAAGAAAAGCCAAGAGCAATGGCCGCATTAACAAGCCTCATGACCCGCTTTTGCGCAGGAGAGGACAGCTGGTTGGCAAGATGTAGCACCAGCAACCCAAGTACATCCGAAGTTAGGGACGGAAACGGAAAACCCCGACGCAGCAAGGACCAGCGCCAGAATAAGGGAAACAGCCCAAAGAGCATGGCGGTCAACGCCGGATTCAGAAGCTCGCGGCAGGATCAGAGAAAGCCGCCCCTCAAGGATAACAGGGACGAGCTATCCAATTTAAACAAAATCTTGGACAAGATATGTCAAATACACGGTACTCCCGGGAAGCCTGCGAACCATACCCACAGAGATTGTTGGGTTTTCAAGCAAGCCGGCAAACTCAACGCCGAACACAAGGGGCTCGACACACCAAGTGAGGACGACGACGAGCCCCACAAGCAGAGCACCAGGAAACAAAAGGATTTCCCACAAGAAGTCAAAATAGTAAACTTACTTCATGTGACGAACAGAACGGCGCCACCAGAGATACGCGTCATACGGCCTATCCCAAAGGAGTCTCGCCAATGGTTGTTAAAACCGATCACCTTCGACCATCAGGATTACTCTAGAAGTATCCAGAACATAGGCTGGACTGCCTTGGTATTAGATCCAATAATCGGCGGACTCCACTTTACAAATGTCCTGATGGACGGCGGCAGTGGTCTAAACCTGTTATACCAGGACACAATCCGCAACATGGGGATAGACCCAACAAAAATTTGTCATGGCAAAACCTCCTTTCAAGGGGTAACGCCAGGCCCGGATGCCTGCTGTATGGGTTCTCTCTGGCTAGAAGTTATGTTTGGCTCCCCCGATAACTTCCGTCATGAACAGCTAACTTTCCACATCGCCCCATTCTCAAGTAGCTATCAAGCACTGCTGGGACGCGAAGCTTTCGCCCGCTTTAACGCATTACCGCATTATGCATCTCTTACGCTTAAGATGCCCGGTCCACGAGGCATCATCTCATTAAAGGGAAAACATTGAGTGTTCCTCTCGCACAGAAGACAGTGCGGCTGCCTTGACAGCCCCACAATAAAGCGGCTTCACCAACCAAAGCACCTAAATAGGTCGTCAAGACCACAGACACGGCTAGATGAGTCCGGCATAAACATACAATTGATAAAGGCTTAATAGCCGTATACCCCTGTACTAGGGGCTCCACGCATATAAAACAAGAGACAATAAAGCTCAATTTTACCCATTTCGATTTATACTTTGTTTATTTAGTATAACTTATGTTCGGCACGATCTTTCTTCAACTAAGTTCCTCTCTTTTACAGATGAACACCGTGCTACGCCCGTCCAAGATACGGCACAACGGAGACACATGCGCAGACGTGCAGCAGGGACCCGTTCCAAGGATTCTTTTCAGATTAAGACCCTGCGTAAACCTTTTTTACTGTCTCTTGTTGATACACATCCCCTGGTTTCTTGGTATAACCAAGGAGGAGGCTGGCGTTTTGGCATGTGGCCACGTCAGAGTTTTGCGCGTACCTGGACACTAGGGGCTTATTACTAAGGGCGTTATCCCGCCCGCCCTCATAAAGACCGAATACCTTAGGGAGTGTTCGGCGTCGCGAGTTTGGCCTTATATGCATCAGCTCCGAATCATGTCTTTGGTCAAATGTTGGGTTTGCCTGGCTCCTGTGTTTTGCTGCCTTACGTTCCGCTCTATCGGCTAAGGCAGCACCAGGAGAACTACTGTGATTGTGCCCTGGTTCGGCCAGGCGAGCACCTCAGTAGAGAAAGCCGAAAACTGACTGTCATGATATAGCGTGAGACTGGTCAACCACTCGATGACTTACCAGAATCTTTAGGATTCCTCCGCATTAATGAAGGGCCGTTTCCCGGCCAGGCACATACGCGCCCCGAGTTCGGGCGAGCGCAAGCACCACCAGGGGCTACATAAGTAGCCTCACTGTCAAACTCCTATGGCTAAGTGAAAGTGGTAAAGCATCATAGTCCGATTGCCTAGTTCGTTGCGCTATCACCTCCTTTGTAGGACCAAGACGTTGGATCAAGTGTGAAAATGCGCCTTCTGCGAACACCCCCGCATTATGTGCATGAGGGCTGAAGCCGACGACTGCCATCTTTCAGATTATATATACATATATGTTAAACGGCCGCACAGGAGGTATTATAATACTTGCAGGCACAAGTATAAAAAGCTTCTACAATTTATCAAAATATTGTTTTACAATAATATATGCTATTCGAATATAGTATCCTTCGAGCACTGCGTCTCTATTAAACGAGCGCCTTGCAGAACTTCTTGAAAATAGTGCTCGGCAGGTACTCGGCTTCCATCTGAGTCTGGGGATGCAACAGCGGTGGCCTCCATTTCCACCCAGTATGTCTTGACACGGGCAAGAGCCATCCACGCACCCTCTATGCACGCTGACCTCTTCATCACATCGATATGCGGCACCGCACCAAGGAACTGCTGCACCAAGTTGAAATAACTTTTCGGCTTTGGCCTCTCTGGCCATAGATGACTCATGACATACTTCATGGCGAGTCCGGACAACCTATTCAGCTTGGCCCAGTCGGCCAAACGATCGGCTAATAACAGTGGACGCTCTGGATTGTGGAACTGCGACCAAAAGAGCTTTTCCACTTCGCGATCTTCTTGATCTCGAAAGTGTTCGGCCGCATCTGTGACACTCGCTACCAAATCCAGATAGGTGTCCGCCGTACTCCACATCCGGTTTAACGGAGCATGTTTAGGATCACAGAACTTCCTCTGCAGCATAAAGGGCTTTCCAGCCGCGATCTCTCCGGCCTGACGCAGCTCCTCATTCATAGCTCTCATCACAGAGCGAGCATCCTTGGCATCGGCAACGGCCTTCTCTAGGTCCGTCTATTCCGCCTGATCTTCTTTTTCAAGAAGCTTGCAACGGTCAGTAGCGCTCTTCAGCTTCACAGCCATCTCGGCCATTTCCTTCTTGCTTCGGCAGTGAGCAGCCTGTTCGGCTTTCAGCTCTTCAATTGCCTTTCTGGCAGCCGCATCACTTTTTCTGGCTTGCTCCTTGGCTCGGGCAAGTTCCACCCGAAGATTCTCCATGGCAGCAGCACCATCTACATCAAGCGCACACATTGTAAGATACTAGCATAAAGCTCCTCTTACCAGGTGTCACCGGAGTAATTACATACCTTGTGCCTCGTCAAGCCACTTGTTTACAAGCGCGATGTCGGCATCTGCCACGTCAAGTTGCTGCTTTAGCTCGGCAAATACATCAGTCTGGCTGGCCACTCGACACTTCACCACCTATGTATGAAGGCCGCATATTAGACCTGGGATTATGATCCTCTGCGCGCCGTCACTTTTGACAATGCACAGAGTCTCAGGGGCTACTATCTACACAGGGCGCATCTTGTTTATGCACAACTGTCCAAAAAGGGTACATTATCTCACGTACCTCAAAACCCGTCAGTAAACTCCTGACGGCCTCGTGTAATCCGCTCTCCGTAGATGAAATCCTCTCAATCACCGTACTCATCAATGCACGGTGCTCCTCTGAGATAGATGCTCGCCCTAAAAGATCCTTCAGCTACTCCGACCGTGCACCAGACGGTGCCGGACTCGTCCGATGGCCCTTTTCGAAGGCCGGGCGCGGAGGGCTTTGGGGGGCCATATGACTACCTTTTGGCCCTGCCGAATTCGGAGAAACCCTCCGCGACGATACCTCAGGGTCGCCCGCCTCGCAAGGCGGTATGGCAGGGGGAGGCATTCCGCTCTCCATCATCTCCGAAAGAAGATCCCCCGAAGACGAGCTCTGCTGAGAAGGGCTAAGGTCTGAGCTACAAGGTAAATTTTCGATTACTTTTCTCAGATATAAAGGAGGGGTTGCTCTCATTTCCTAAAAAGAAAACTCTCTCTACTTACGGCTCGGTGGAGGGCTGATCCCCTTGAGGGCATAATTCGGCCGAAGTATCCCCCAGCACAGGACCCTCTGGTGAAGATTTCTTCCCCCGCTTTGAGGCCATGGTCTCCGGGTCTTCAGAGGTGGTCCTCTTCTTCCCCTGAGGAGAGGAATTTTCGATTCCTCCCTTCCAAACAGCGTCCTTCGAGGAGGTCGTAGCTTCCTTGTCCCCTCCCTCGCTTTCCTCCGAAGGCACAACCTCCAACATCCTGACTAGCACGGGACCCGACGTGGTCTCGGGGAGGGGGGCCAGACACCTGATTAGCTTTGCTTTCGCTATCCACTCATGTTTAAAGGACAGCTCTTTTAAGGGCAATTTTATAAATATGCGGATTGCGAGTCCGGACACAGGGCTACTTACTTGAGTATCCGGGCGGTTGCAGCTCAGACCTGCGTCCTCGGTCAAGTTCGGACACATTGCTTGTGATCCGAAGAACAATTTGTACATCTCCACGGGCGTCGCGCCCATAAAATGTTGGAGAGCTCGTGGTCCCTCCGGATTGAACTCCCACAGGCGGAGGGGGCGGCGTTTACAGGGCAGAGCTCGGCGAATCAGCATAACCTGTGTCATCGCGACCAGACTGATATCTCTTTCTAGGAGATCTCGAATGCGGCCCTGCAACAAGGGCACGTCCTTGGACGGACCCCAGTCCAGTCCTTTATTAACCCATGACACTAGCTGTGGTGGGGGACCCGAGCGAAAGGCAGGTGGACTACCCACTTGGTGCTCCTGGGAGCGGTGATATAAAACCACTCTCATTGCCATAAGCTGGACTCCTCTTGAAAAGAGCCCTCGGGCCATTGAGCACCAACATTCTTGCTTATAAAAGCACCTCCGCACTCCGCGTGTCGTCCCTCGATCATCTTCGGCTCTACTTTGAAGGTCTTGAGCCATAGTCCGAAGTGAGGAGTAATACGGAGGAAGGCTTCACACACGATGATGAATGAGGAAATATGGAGGATGGACTCCCAGGCTAAGTCGTGAAATTCTAGCCCATAATAATACATGAGCCCCCTCACGAAGGGATTTGTCGGGAAGTCTAGCCCCCGAAGGAAGTGAGACATGAACACCACACTCTCACCAGGCTTGGGAGTGAGAATGACCTGCCCTTGAGTAGGCAGCCTATGCCAGATTTCGCCGGTCAAGAACCTGGCCTCTCTCAACTTCAGCACGTCCTCCTCTGTGATGGAGGAGGGCATCCATCGGCCTCGGAGGTCAGAACCGGACATTGTCGAAGGTCCGAAGCGCCTGAAATCTGGAGCCTTGGGTGTTGGAACTCGAGGCGAAGGGCGAGCTCGTTTGAGATTGAAAGAAAGGAGTAAGGCCTTGGTCTCTTTATAAGAGGTTGAATACCAAGGGCCCTCCCCGTGACCGTTTGGGACTCGCCTTTGATCGAGAAAACATACCAACAAGTACGGTTGGGTTACCCACGCCCGTATTGATGAGAATCCCGGAATAAGGGGACACGATCTCTGCTTTGACAAGACGTGCCAAGGAAACCGCCTCGCTAAACGCGCTGAGGTGGGACAGTAAAACGATTCGAATAAAGACCTGGCCATGGTGTGATGTCATGCTACGAAATACGTCAGCAGATTAGATTTGTGTAAATATTATTATCTCTATGGCAATATGTGGAAACTTATTTTGCGGAGCCGGACACTACCTTTGTGTTCAAAATCTTCTATGAAGTACTTGGAGGAGGAACCCGCCTTGCAATGTCGAAGACAATCTGCGCGCCGGACTCGTCGTCATTGAAGCCTGGTTCAGGGGCTACTAAGGGAGTCCCTGATTAGGGGGTGTCCGGATAGCCGGACTATACCTTCGGTCGGACTCCTGGACTATGAAGATACAAGATTGAAGACTTCGTCCCGTGTCCGGAAGGGACTTTCCTTGGCGTGGAAGGCAAGCTTGGCGATACAGATATGTAGATCTCCTACCATTGTAACCGACTCTGTGTAACCCTAGCCCTCTCCGGTGTCTATATAAACCGGAGGGTCTTAGTCCGTAGGACGAACAACAATCATACCATAGGCTAGCTTCTAGGGTTTAGCCTCTCTGATCTCGTGGTAGATCTACTCTTGTACTACCCATATCATCAATATTAATCAAGCAGGACGTAGGGTTTTACCTCCATCAAGAGGGCCCGAACCTGGGTAAAACATTGTGTCCCCTGCCTCCTGTTACCATCTGGCCTAGGCGCACAGTTCGGGACCCCCTACCCGAGATCCGCCAGTTTTGACACCGACAGGTCGCTCTTATCCCCTCCCTCGTCGTCGACGGTGAGGGGTCCGGCGGGCCTCGCCCTTGTTGCGACCCCGGTCAGGGGAACAGGGGGAGAAGGCGACCCGAGGAGGGGCTGGGCCGGACTAGCTGGAGTGGGCCGAGGCTCGGGCCAGGCACTGTGCACTTGGCCCAGTGCACAGTGGCCTGTGCTCTTTCTCTTTTTTTACTTTTGCTTTTTTAAGCTTTTTTGTTTTAGCAATTATAGGCCATTTAGACAGTTTCCAAAAATGTTGGTTCACCACCAAAAATTGTCAAAAGAAAATTTGCCATATGATGAACATTTTAGTTTTCATGTTTGAGCAATTTTGAAATCCACTTAGAATTTGAATTTGAATTCAACTAGAATAATGAAAGAGATAGAAGACAATGATGACCAAACACTTGTTTAGCAAAATGTTTAGCTTAACCCCAAGGGTTACTGTAGCATGACACTGGGGGTGTTACAAATCTCCTCCACTACAAGAAATCTTGTCCCGAGATTTAAGAGGTGGAGTAAGGAAAAAGACTCGGGAAGGACGGAGCTCAACACAAGATAGGTACGCGGGGACTATGGCAGTGAACGCGGCATAGAGGCATCTCTCGAGTTGAAACTTAAGAAAACAACGAGAGCAAAATGTGAAGGTACAATAGGAAGTTTCAAGCGAATGGACAAATGATCGATACCTGAACAGAGTGTGAGAGGGGGGTTCAGAGCATCGGGAATAGATCATCTCTCAGACGGTGGCTCGTGACAACACACAAAGCCAAGAGCAAATGATACTTCGGAATAAAGGATATACAGGAGAGTCAGGTTCCGATCATGTGGAACTATGGGTTATGGGCCCACCAGGTGGGTTAAAAAGCATGAAGGGTGCTGACATCTTGTACGGTCATGATAGTAAGGCATGTCAGTGTGTAACCTGTCAGTTATGTCGGCAATAACGTCGGTACCAAGGGCGAGGGATGGAGAGAACCATTTTCCTGCTCGTTGAACGAGGCGGGCCATTAGGCAAAGTTCTCGTCCATCGGTGGCTACCGGAATGTCATCAACAATAGTAACATGGTCTTTACTGACAGAGTTGTACATTGAGGTGCTTACATAAGCAGGAAATTATCTCTATTGAGATAAGTTAGTTTACCGGAAAGGTTAAACAAAAGAATGGAAAGGAAAATATGATTAGTATAATAATCAGAACAATGGAAAGGAAAATGTGTTTAAACACATTTATCAGGAGTATATCCTTCCCAAGGACAAGCAGAGGATGATATCCATGACAGGATAGTAAGTAGACAACCAATTAGGTAAAGGGAAAGAAATTTCATGACATTACCCGTACAACGGTGTTTGGATAATTGATAAAGGAAATTTAATATCGCGCTTCAAATGTTCTTATTGGAGATCGGATTACCACAGAAATGCTTCGAGATAGCATTCAAATGGTTTCAAGAAAAGGTCAGACTCTGGATACACCAAGGATCCATCAGAAACAACTTAGAAAATAAGTCATACAATTTTAGCAGGGAAAAGATGAGGGTGCGGCCGACGGGCTCAGTAGCAAACCATCGACATGCCCAAAAAGGATGTACTCCCAAATTAATATGATCAAGTTTGTGTTGGGGGGAAGACAAGAATGTTGTTGATGCTGACACAAGTCATCGAGAGGCAATGATGGTATTTCTAGCCATGAATTCAATTGACATCTCTGAAGAAGCCAAAGTGTTGACGGTGATCAAGACAAATTTTGTCAAGAGACTCTATGAAGATGCCCTCGAGCAGAAAAGGGAGGATGAAGTGAAAGGCTATGAGAACCACGGATTCGACACAAGCTCAAAGTCAAGCTTGTTGTTCGAGGTGAAAAGATAAGATGAGGAAGATCGACGTAAGCTTAGCTCATCGTCGGAAGTTGCTCCGGGCATAAGGACCAGGTAGCACAGTTAAAAGTTGACATGATAAAAATATAGCCAATCAGGCTAGGAATGATGTGATGGGGTATAAAGCTTCCCAGTATCAAGTACTAGGTGTGATGCCAGAAGGTAAATCGGAGTAGAGGTTGGACGGGGGAATGATTTGTAGAGGATAAGTAATTGTAACTTACCCAGTAAATGGGATCAAGGAGGAAATATGGTCGGGACCATAACTACAAGGGACCCAATTTATGATACCGAAAGAATTATTCAAATGATTAGATATCCTTGCGAGTAGCTTTCATGATAAGTCCCACACCGTGTCCGTGGGCATGAACACAAGGTTCAGGGTCGACTCCCACTTCTACAATGCATAACCTTTCATTTTACTTCTCGCTCTTGATGAAGCTGTAGTATTGAAATTTTATGTGACGAAAAGCCAACAGAGTATAACCCGCATAACTTTCGAGTTCACATAGATTAGGGAAGGCATAGGTTTAGCCCATCGGGGCATCTTAGGAATATATCTCATAAATTTCGAGAATAAATAACACAAGCTTGGTAGTAGAGCATGCTTGAGAAAGCGGAGGATACAATTTACCAAAAGCATTATGTCTCTGAGGAAAAGCTCACAAGCTTATTGCATATGAAGGACGTTGTCGGATAAAATCCGAAAAAAAGGGGGGGGGTCTGGTGGTCCACAAGGGATCTGATGTGAGCATCAATATTCAACCAGAGGAAGAAAGAATGCAAGGAGATCAGATTATAGAAACAACTGACTAACTCAAAGCTCAATTGCAAAGGGATTATGAATTCCAAGACAAGGGATCAGAAGCAATGCTCTGATTAGGGATGGATAGGTAGAATAGTCATAGGGGTACAATCGATGGTGATTTGATTGGTCGAGATCTAGCACATGTTAAAATGACGTCTGAGCCGGAAGGATGAATTCTAGGATCTGATTGAGGATTGCGTGCATTCGCAACATATTGTATCGGCGAACTCAAAATGATAATGACAAAGGCTGACAATAAGATTACTAAACTTATGGTATTAACCATAATGCAAGCAAGCAAGAAATTCAAGAACAATAGGTTGTTGAGGATTTTCACAAGAACGAATGGTATTATGAAGACTTTTGTGAAGTACATGAATCAACTGAGGATGAGCGGATACTCGATAGGTGCACAGAGTTATCCGTAGGGGTATTTAGGTAACAAGGAACTGCAAGGCAGTAAGCTCAAAGGATTCTCGGAACAAAGGAGAGCAGTTCAGGGCATCTTGTAATAACAAGATCAATGGTATATAATGCAAGATTGGCAAGTGTGTGTAGTTATCCATAAGGATATTTCAGCGGTAGGGAATTGCAAAGGCAACAGGCACAAAGTCTCGAGAGAATATGGTAGAGTATCTTCGGAATCTTCTGATGCAGTAGGCGATTATCTGAAATAAGGGGCTCTCCGGGAGGAAGTAGTTACGAGATCCTAATGTTAGAGTTAGCAAAATTGTTTAACCCGAAAGGAAGAGAGATCGGAGTCCCAGAGCATAGACGAGGAATACAAGATCCCAATACCACCCAATGGCGACATGGGCCCGTAAGCCACACACCCATGTCAGTAAAAGTTCTTGTAGTGACTAGACTCGACTTCGTCCAAGGGGTTGGAAAGGGGGCTACCTACAGGCAGTCGGCTCTGATACCAACTTGTGACGCCCCCGATTTGACCGTACACTAATCATACACGCAAATGTGTATGATCAAGATCAAGGACTCACGGGAAGATATCACAGCACAACTCTAGACACAAATTAAAATAATACAAGCTTTATATTACAAGCCAGGGGCCTCGAGGGCTCGAATACATAAGCTCAAAAACACAAGAGTCGGCGGAAGCAATAATATCTGAGTACATACATGAGTTAAACAAAGTTGCCTTAAGAAGGCTAGCACAAAAGCAGCAACGATCGAAAAGGCAAGGCCTCCTGCCTGGGAGCCTCCTAACTACTCCAAGTCGTCAGCGGTCGTCACGTAGTAGTTTCATCCTCCGGGTAGTAGTAGTCATCAGTGGCGTCGTCTGGCTCCTGGGATCCGTCATCTGGTCGCAACAATCGGGTATGGGGGAAAAGAAGTAGCAAAGCAACCGTGGGTACTCATCCAAAGTACTCGCAAGACTTACATCAGATCTAAACTAAGTACGCATCTATACCAAAGGAATGGGTTGTATCTGTGGACTAAACTGTAGAATGCCAGAAGGGAAGGGGAAACCCTAGCCCATCGAAGACTAGCATCTTCTGGAAACCACCATCTTGCAGCAACAGGAGGGAGTAGAGTAGCATAAAGTAAAGTAGTAGAAGTGTTATCAACCTCGGCCAGAGATCCTTTCTCGACTCCCTGCAAGAAAGCAATCCCAGAGCCATACTATCCAGTTATCATCTCATATCCAAGTCTCATCACAATCCATTTCTCATCACAAGTATCCAGTTCTAGTTGTATCGATCGGGATACAACTCCAAGTGTCCGTTACCATAGGACAGGCTATCGATAGATGTTTTCTTCTCTGCAGGGGTGCACCAACTTACCCACCACGCTCGATTAACTCCGGCCGGACACACTTTCCTGGGTCATGCCTGGCCTCGGTCAAACAATACGCCGCAACCCGACCTAGACTTAATAGAGAGGCCAGCACGCTAGACTAAACCTATGCCCCCAGGGGTCATGGGCCATCTCACCGGGAACTCCTGCACGTTGCGTGGGCGGCCGGTGAGCAGACCTAGCTACCTCCTTCAACAAGGCAGGCACTTACGCAGTCCAACCCGACGCGCGCCGCTTAGTCGCTGACGTCTATTAAGCTTCGGCTGATGTACATGACGTAGAACGCCCATACTATGCCCACATGATGGTTAGTGCTATCAGGCCAGAGGCCCCTCGGATCAAATATCCAAATCGTAGTGGATTAGGAACGCACGGTAACAAGCAGAGACTCACGAAAGATGTGACCCCGTTGCCCCGTCTCGAGTACTTGTGGCAAGGGCTAAGAATGCCCGGCCACTCCTCGTAGTTATCTCGCGGGCACCTTCCAGGTCAACCCGACTCCACATCACTCGCTATTAAGCTCGCGCAGGTACCCCTTAGGGTCTACCCATATTTAGTAACGTGGCTCAGTGCAAAGTCATAGTAACCATAGTAACTGTGTGTCTAACACCAAGGAGAAAACCCGAGGAATCACCCCCGGTGAATTCCACTCGATGTTGTCATCAAGGTGAACGTAAGAGGATCCACCCTCGAGCTTCACATTCGATGGGTTGCACGACAGAGCCCTATCGGAAGTGGTTAAGGAGGAAATCACCCTCGATGACCTCGACTGTATAGCTACACTACAGAGATCTCATCAGGAGAGATGTAAGAGGTTCCACCCTCGGCACTCCATGGTAACTCTGAGAGTCATAC
The DNA here is from genome assembly GCF_002162155.2 of Triticum dicoccoides. Classification (NCBI taxonomy): domain Eukaryota; kingdom Viridiplantae; phylum Streptophyta; class Magnoliopsida; order Poales; family Poaceae; genus Triticum; species Triticum dicoccoides. The sequence goes on along the minus strand of NC_041388.1, from coordinate 371,732,723 downwards.
AACTAGGGGGGTGATGTGTGGTGTCGGGGCCTGGACGTCGATCACGTTGATTGAGTCATCGAACATAAAGCGGGGCAACTGGGACAAGGTGGGGGTCACTGATGGATCACTAACCAACCTATACTAAGCAGTTTAGGATAAGTAGGTAAGGTATAAAAGCAGGTAACAACAACGGGCTATGCATCAGAGTAGGATCATACAGAAAGCAGTAGCAGTTCTAATGCAAGCATGAGAGGGAAAGAAATGGGCGATATCGGAATGCTCAAGGAGGGTTTGCTTGCCTGGTTCCTCTAGCAAGGAGGAGTCATCGTCGACGTAGTCGATCATAGGGGCGGCATCAGTCTCGGGGTCTACCGGAGAGAAGAGGGGGAAGAAACAGTAAATATAAAGCAAACATAGCATCACAAAGCATAACGTGGCAATATGTTGTGCCGGGAGTGACCTAACGTATGGATACACGATGTAGGTGAAGGGGGGATTCAACCAGGAATGTATTCCCGGTTCCGAACCTATGTCAGACAGATGACCGGAGGGGGAATGTCCCATGTTCAGCATGCTAGGGGCATGTGACAGATGAACGGACCGCGTATTCGGATTCGTTGGATTTTTCTGAGCAACTTCCATATAGAAAACATTTTCATCCGAGCTACGGTTTAATTGCTATGATTTTTCAAATATTAAAGCATTTCCAGAAATTATTTAAATTAACAGAATTAATAGAAAAGGAAAATGATGTCAGCATTGCGTGGGGATGATGTCAGCGGTCAACAGACACGATGACCAGGTCAAAACTGACCTGTGGGTCCAGTGGGACCCACATGTCATAGACAGAGAGCTAATTGAGTTCATTTTAATTAAACAGAGCTAATTAAGGGGGGTGGGCCCCGGGTGTCAGTGGCTGCTTAGGTTAATTAACCATTTTAAATTACACTAAAATTAATTAGCGAGTGGGGCCCGCCTGTCATTGACAAGGGATGCCCAGTCAGCAAAGTTGACTGAGTCATCTTAGCCAACAGGGGCCCGCGGGGCCCGTTGGTAGTGACCCAGGGGGTGGCCCTGACCGGCCACGTCGGCAAGGCAACGGAGAAGGCTCCGGCGACCTCTCCCGCGGTGGCACGACGCCGGAGATGACCGGAATTCGCCTACAGGGGGCCAACACGGGCGCGGGCGGGCGCGTTCGAACAGGGAGAGCCCGCCGCGTCGCGTGGTGAGGCCGGCCGGAGCTGGAGCTGCCGGAAACGGCGCCGGCGACGAGTGGTGGCAGTGGTGGCGTTTGGGACCTCGTCGGGATCGCATTACGGGGCACAGGAAGGGGGCGCGGCCAGGTCCGTCCGAACAGTCGTTCGATGCCGCGTCGTTTGGTGGCGGTGGGAGCGACTGAGGTGGCCCGAGACGGCCGTTGCAGCGATGGTAGGCGACGGCGGCGATCGGGATTTGACGGGGACGGCGTTGCAGGGTGTGGCAAGACAAGATAAGGGCACGGGCGGCTCCGCCGCGAGGCCCTGAGCGTGATGCGGGGCTCGGTTGAGCTCGACGGCGTCAGTAGCGACGGCGGGGAGCTCAGTGTTGGGGAACGTAGTAATTTCAAAAAAATTCCTACGCACACGCAAGATCGTGGTGATGCATAGCAACAAGAGGGGAGAGTGTTATCTACGTACCCTCATAGACCGGAAGCGGAAGCGTTAGCACAACGTGGTTGATGTAGTCGTACGTCTTCACAGCCCGACCGATCAAGCACCAAAACTACGGCACCTCCAAGTTCTAGCACACGTTCAGCTCGATGACGATCCCCGGACTCCGATCCAGCAAAGTGTCGGGAAGAGTTCCGTCAGCACGACGGCGTGGTGACGATCTTGATGTTCTACCGTCGCAGGGCTTCGCCTAAGCACCACTACAATATTATCGAGGATTATGGTGGAGGGGGGCACCGCGCACGGCTAAGAGAACGATCACGAAGATCAACTTGTGTGTCTAGAGGTGCCCCCCTGCCCCTATATATAAAGGAGCAAGGGGGGAGGCCGGCCGTCCCTTGAGGCACGCCAAGGAGGGGGGAGTCCTCCTCCTAGTAGGAGTAGGACTCCCCTTTCCTAGTCCAACTAGGAAGAGGGAAGGGGGAAGGAAAGAGAGGAAGAGGGAGAGGGAAAGAGGGGCCGCGCCCCCCTCCCCTAGTCCAATTTGGACTCCCCATGGGAGGGGGCGCTCCACCTCCTGGGCTGCTGCCCTCTCTCTCCGCTCAGGCCCACTAAGGCCCAATACTTCCCCGGGGGGTTCCGGTAACCCTTCCAGCACTCCGGTTTTCTCCAAAATCACCCGAAACACTTCCGGTGTCCGAATATAGCCGTCCAATATATCGATCTTTATGTCTCGACCATTTCGAGACTCCTCGTCATGTCCGTGATCATATCCGGGACTTCGAACAACCTTCGGTACATCAAAATATATAAACTCATAGTGAAACTATCATCATAGCGTTAAGCGTGCGGACCCTACGGGTTCGAGAACAATGTAGACATGACTGAGACACGTCTCCGGTCAATAACCAATAGCGGAACCTGGATGCTCATATTGGCTCCCACATATTCTACGAAGATATTTTATCGGTCAGAACGCATAACAACATACGTTGTTCCCTTTGTCATCCGTATGTTACTTGCCCGAGATTTGATCGTCGGTATCTCAATACCTAGTTCAATCTCGTTACCGGCAAGTCTCTTTACTTGTTCCGTAATAAATCATCCCGCAACTAACTTATTTGTTGCAATGCTTGTAAGGCTTATGTGATATGCATTACCGAGCGGGCCCAGAGATACCTCTCCGACAATGGGAGTGACAAATACTAATCTCGAAATATGCCAACCCAACAAGTACCTTCGGAGACACCTGTAGAGCACCTTTATAATCACCTAGTTATGTTGTGACGTTTGGTAGCACACAAAGTGTTCCTCTGGTAAACGGGAGTTGCATAATCTCATAGTCATAGGAACATGTATAAGTCATGAAGAAAGCAATAGCAACAAACTAAACAATCAAGTGCTAAGCTAACGAAAAGGGTCAAGTCAATCATATCATTCTCCTAATGATGTGATCCCGTTAATCAAATGACAACTCATGTCTATGGTTAGGAAACATAACCATCTTTGATCAACGAGCTAGTCAAGTAGAGGCATACTAGTGACACTATGTTTGTCTATGGATTCACACATGTATTATGTTTCCGGTTAATACAATTCTAGCATGAATAATAAACATTTATCATGATATAAGGAAATAAATAATAACTTTATTATTGCCTCTAGGGCATATTTCTTTCAGTCTCCCACTTGCACTAGAGTCAATAATCTAGATTACAAAGTAATGATTCTAACACCTATGGAGCCTTGGTGCTGATCATGTTTTGCTCGTGGAAGAGGCTTAGTCAACAGGTCTGCAACATTCAGATCCGTATGTATCTTGCAAATTTCTATGTCTCCCACTTGGACTAAATCCCGAATGGAATTGAAGCGTCTCTTGATGTGCTTGGTTCTCTTGTGAAATCTGGATTCCTTTGCCAAGGCAATTGCACCAGTATTGTCACAAAAGATTTTCATTGGACCCGATGCACTAGGTATGACACCTAGATCGGATATGAACTCCTTCATCCAGACTCCTTCATTTGCTGCTTCCGAAGCAGCTATGTACTCTGCTTCACATGTAGATCCCGCCACGACGCTTTGTTTAGAACTGCACCAACTGACAGCTCCACCGTTCAGTAAAAACACGTATCCGGTTTGCGATTTAGAATCGTTCGGATCAGTGTCAAATCTTGCATCAACGTAACCATTTACGATGAGCTCTTTGTCACCTCCATATATGAGAAACATATCCTTAGTCCTTTTTAGGTATTTTAGGATGTTCTTGTACCTCCCTGCTAGACTTATAGCAAGGCACACATCAGGTCTGGTACACAGCATTGCATACATGATAGAGCCTATGGCTGAAGCATAGGGAACATCTTTCATTTTCTCTCTATCTTCTGCGGTGGTCGGACATTGAGTCTTACTCAATTTCACACCTTGTAACACAGGCAAGAACCCTTTCTTTGCTTGATCCATTTTGAACTTCTTCAAAACCTTGTCAAGGTATGTGCTTTGTGAAATTCCAATTAAGCGTCTTGATCTATCTCTATAGATCTTAATGCCCAATATGTAAGGAGCTTCACCGAGGTCTTTCATTGAAAAACTCTTATTCAAGTATCCCTTTATGCTATTCAGAAATTCTATATCATTTCTAATCAATAATATGTCATCCACATATAATATCAGAAATGCTACAGAGCTCCCACTCACTTTCTTGTAAATACAGGCTTCTCCAAAAGTCTGTACAAAACCAAATGCTTTGATCACACTATCAAAGCGTTTATTCCAACTCCGAGAGGCTTGCACCAGTCCATAAATGGATCGCTAGAGGTTGCACACTTTGTTAGCACCCTTTGGATCGACAAAACCTTCTGGTTGCATCATATACAACTCTTCTTCCAGAAATCCATTCAGGAATGCAGTTTTGACATCCATTTGCCAAATTTCATAATCATAAAATGCGGCAATTGCTAACATGATTCGGACAGACTTAAGCATCGCTACGGGTGAGAAGGTCTCATCGTAGTCAATCCCTTGAACTTGTCGAAAACCTTTTGCAACAAGTTGAGCTTTATAGACAGTAACATTACCGTCAGCGTCAGTCTTCTTCTTGAAGATCCATTTATTCTCAATTGCTTGCCGATCAACGGGCAAGTCAACCAAAGTCCACACTTTGTTCTCATACATGGATCCCATCTCAGATTTCATGGCTTCTAGCCATTTTGCGGAATCTGGGCTCACCATCGCTTCTTCATAGTTCATAGGTTCATCATGATCTAGTAGCATGACTTCCAGAACAGGATTACCGTACCACTCTGGTGTGGATATTACTCTGGTAGATCTACAAGGTTCGGCAGTAACTTGATCTAAAATTTCATGATCATTATCATTAGCTTCCTCACTAATTGGTGTAGGTGTCACAGAAACCGGTTTCTGTGATGTACTACTTTCCAATAAGGGAGTAGGTACAGTTACCTCATCAAGTTCTACTTTTCTCCCACTCACTTCTTTCCAGAGAAACTCCTTCTCTGGAAAAACTCCGAATTTAGCAACAAAAGTCTTGCCTTCGGATCTGTGATAGAAGGTGTACCCAACAGTCTCCTTTGGGTATCCTATGAAGACACAATTCTCCAATTTGGGTTCGAGCTTATCAGGTTGAAGCTTTTTCACATAAGCATCGCAGCCCCAAACTTTCAGAAACGACAACTTTGGTTTCTAGCCAAACCACAGTTCATAAGGCGTCGTCTCAACGGATTTCGATGGTGTCCTATTTAACGTGAATGCAGTCGTCTCTAAAGCATAACCCCAAAATGATAACGGTAAATCAGTAAGGGACATCATAGATCGCACCATATCTAATAAAGTATGATTATGACGTTCGGACACACCATTACGCTGTGGTGTTCCGGGTGGCGTGAGTTGCGAAACTATTCCGCATTATTTCAAATGTAGACCAAACTCGTAACTCAAATATTCTCCTCCACGATCAGATCGTAGAAACTTTATTTTCTTGTTACGATGATTTTCAACTTCACTCTGAAATTCTTTGAACTTTTCAAATGTTTCAGACTTATGTTTCATTAAGTAGATATACCCATATCTGCTTAAATCATCTATGAAGGTGAGAAAATAACGATATCCCCCACGAGCCTCAACATTCATTGGACCACATACATCTGTATGTATGATTTCCAACAAATCCATTGCTCTCTCCATAGTAACGGAGAACGGCGTTTTAGTCATCTTACCCATGAGGCACGGTTCTCAAGTACCAAGTGATTCATAATCAAGTGGTTCCAAAAGTCCATCAGTATGGAGTTTCTTCATGCGCTTTATACCGATATGACCTAAACGGCGGTGCCACAAATAAGTTGCACTATCATTATCAACTCTGCATCTTTTGATTTCAACATTATGAATATGTGTATCACTACTATCGAGATTCATCAAAAATAGACCAATCTTCAAGGGTGCATGACCATAAAAGATATTACTCATATAAATAAAACAACCATTATTCTCTGATTTAAATGAATAACCGTCTCGCATCAAACAAGATCCAGATATAATGTTCGTGCTCAACGCTGGCACCAAATAACAATTATTTAGGTCTAATACTAATCCCGAAGGTAGATGTAGAGGTAGCGTGCCGATCGCGATCACATCTACTTTGGAACCATTTCCCGCGCGCATCGTCACCTCGTCCTTAGCCAATCTTCGCTTGATCCATAGCCCTTGTTTCGAGTTGCAAATGTTAGCAACAGAACCAATATCAAATACCCAGGTGCTACTGCGAGCATTAGTAAGGTACACATGAATAACATGTATATCACATATACCTTTGTTCACTTTGCCATCCTTCTTATCCGCCAAATACTTGGGGCAGTTCCGCTTCCAGTGACCAGTCTGCTTGCAGTAGAAGCACTCAGTTTCAGGCTTAGGTCCAGACTTGGGTTTCTTCTCCTGAGCAGCAACTTGTTTGCTGTTCTTCTTGAAGTTCGCTTTCTTCTTCCCTTTGCCCTTTTTCTTGAAACTGGTGGTCTTATTGACCATCAACACTTGATGCTCCTTCTTGATTTCTACCTCTGCGGCTTTTAGCATTGCGAAGAGCTCAGGAATAGTCTTATTCATCCCTTGCATATTATAGTTCATCACAAAGCTTTTGTAGCTTGGTGGCAGTGATTGAAGAACTCTGTCAGTGACACTATCAACAAGAAGAGTAACCCCCAGTTGAGTCAAGTGATTATGATACCCAGACATTTTGAGTATATGTTCACTGACAGAACTATTCTCCTCCATCTTGCAGCTATAGAACTTATTGGAGACTTCATATCTCTCAATCCGGGTATTTGCTTGAAATATTAACTTCAACTCCTGGAACATCTCATATGCTCCATGGCGTTCAAGACGTCGTTGAAGACACGGTTCTAAGCCGTAAAGCATGGCACACTGAACTATCGATTAGTCATCAGCTTTGCTATGCCAGACATTCATAACATCTGGTGTTGCTCCTGCAGCAGGCTTGGCACTTAGCGGTGCTTCCAGGACGTAATTCTTCTATGCAGCAATGAGGATAATCCTCAAGTTACGGACCCAGTCCGTGTAATTGCTACCATCATCTTTCAACTTTGCTTTCTCAAGGAACGCATTAAAAATCAACGGAACAACAGCACGAGCCATCTATCTACAATCAAACATAGACAAGAAAGATACTATCAGGTACTAAGTTCATGATAAATTTAAGTTCAATTAATCATATTACTTAAGAACTCCCACTTAGAAAGATATCCCTCTAATCCTCTAAGTGATCACGTGATCCAAATCAACTAAACCATGTCCGATCATCATGTGAGATGGAGTAGTATCAATGGTGAACATCAATATGTTGATCATATCTACTATATGATTCATGCTCGACCTTTCGGTCTCCGTGTTCCGAGGCCATATCTGTTATATGCTACGCTCATCAAGTTAAACCTGAGTATTCTGCGTGTGCAACTGTTTTGCACCTGTTGTATTTGAACGTAGAGCCTATCACACCCGATCATCACGTGGTGTCTCAGCACGAAGAACTTTCGCAATGGTGCATACTCAGGGAGAACACTTATACTTTGATAATTTAGTGAGGGATCATCTTATAATGCTACCGTCAATCAAAGCAAGATAAGATGCATAAAAGAAAAACATCACATGCAATCAATATAAGTGATATGATATGGCCATCATCATCTTGTGCTTGTGATCTCCATCTTCGAAACACCGTCATGATCACCATCGTCACCGGCGCGACACCTTGATCACCATCGTAGCATCATTGTCGTCTCGCCAATCTTATGCTTCCACGACTATCGCTACCGCTTAGTGATAAAGTAAAGCATTACAGCGCAATTGCATTGCATACAATAAAGCGACAACCATATGGCTCCTGCTAGTTGCCGATAACTCGGTTACAAAACATGATCATCTCATACAATAAAATTTAGCATCATGTCTTGACCATATCACATCACAACATGCCCTGCAAAAACAAGTTAGACGTCCTCTACTTTGTTGTTGCAAGTTTTACGTGGCTGCTACGGGCTTAGCAAGAACCGTTCTTACCTACGCATCAAAACCACAATGATAGTTTGTCAAGTTGGTGCTGTTTTAACCTTAGCAAGGACCGGGCTAGCCACACTTGGTTCAACTAAAGTTGGAGAAACTGACACCCGCCAGCCACCTGTGTGCAAAGCACGTCGGTAGAACCAGTCTCGCGTAAGCGTACGCGTAATGTCGGTCCGGGCCGCTTCTTCCAACAATACCACCGAACCAAAGTATGACATGCTGGTAAGCAGTATGACTTATATCGCCCACAACTCACTTGTGTTCTACTCGTGCACAACATCAACGCATAAAACCTAGGCTCGGATGCCACTGTTGGGGAACGTAGTAATTTCAAAAAAATTACTACGCACACGCAAGATCATGGTGATGCATAGCAACAAGAGGGGAGAGTGTTGTCTACGTACCCTCATAGACCGGAAGCAGAAGCGTTAGCACAACGCGGTTGATGTAGTCATACGTCTTCACGGCCCGACCGATCAAGCAACGAAACTACGACACCTCCGAGTTCTAGCACACATTCAGCTCGATGACGATCCCCGGACTCCGATCCAGCAAAGTGTCGGGGAAGAGTTCCGTCAGCACGACGGCATGGTGACGATCTTGATGTTCTACCATCGCAGGGCTTCGCCTAAGCACCGCTACAATATTATCGAGGATTATGGTGGAGGGGGGCACCGCACACGGCTAAGAGAACGATCAAGAAGATCAACTTGTGTGTCTAGAGGTGCCCCCCTGCCCCTGTATATAAAGGACCAAGGGGGGAGGCCGGCCGGCCCTTGAGGCGCGCCAAGGAGGGGTGAGTCCTCCTCCTAGTAGGAGCAGGACTCCCCTTTCCTAGTCCAACTAGGAAGAGGGAAGGGGGAAGGAAAGAGAGGGAGAGGGAGAGGGAAAGAGGGGTCGCGCCCCCCTCCCCTAGTCCATTTCGGACTCCCCATGGGAGGGGGCGCGCCACCTCCTGGGCTGCTGCCCTCTCTCTCCCCTCAGGCCCACTAAGGCCCAATACTTCCTCGCACTACTAGGGAAAACCTTATACACAGAATCTTAGCAGCAACGCAGCATAAAAACAGGCGTTGCTGCTAAGTAGTAGCAGCGCAGCTACGGAAAGCTCGCTACTGGTGTAAACTTAGTAGTAGCGCGTGACGCTTAAACCGCGCTGCTACAAAAATCCACCGACAGTACACAACGACATAAGTTTACCAGTAGCGCGGCGCCAGGGAGCGCGCTGCTGCTAATGCCATAGTAGCAGCGCGCTTTTTTGTCACCTCGCTGCTGCTAATTTTGAAATTGTGCACAGGGTTGGCCCGTTTAGCAGTAGCGCGTGACAGGAAAGCGCGCTGTTGCTACGCTCTTAGCAGCAGCGCGCTTTCTCTCCCGCGCTACTGCTAAGACGCAGCACCCACCACCTTTCCCACCTCCCCTCCCCATCTCCTCTCCTCCCTTTCCCCTACCTCCCACATCCTCCCTCTCTCACTCTTCTTCTTCCTCAATACTTCTCCCCCGTTACTCTCCCTCTTCTACCTACCTTTCTCTCTCTTCATTACTCCTAGCTATAACTACACCACCTCCATTAATTCATCTCCTTTCTCTTTTTCCTCCCCCCTCCACTAGTTGAAGTTGTCTCCTCCCAAATTAGCTAGCTAGGTAGATGTAGCATTTAGTTAAGTGACCTATTTGCCCCCTAACTAGATCTTTCTTTGTCAAGAAGAGCTTTGTGCACTTTTGACCTTACATCATCATCTCCACCGTGTGCTCGATCTCGAGATAGAGGTGTGATTAATATTTCATGCTTTTGCAAAATGGAAATATATGTTCCTATTTTGTATACACACTTAATTAGCCATTATTATGCATGGGTCCAATGATGTAATATATATGTTCCTATTTTGTATACACACTTAGCCATTATTATGCAAGGGTCCAATGATGTAATATATATGTTCCTATTATGCTGAGGAAAAGAAAAAAGGGAAACTGGTTATAGCAGTAGCACATTAGTGAAAAAGAGCTACAGCTAGTCAAGGTAGCAGTAGCGGTTTCTACAGAAAATCGCTATAGCTGCTCGTAATAGTAGTAGCGCGTTTCGTGTAAATGCGCTACTGCTACGTCCACTTAACCCAAAATTCTCCCTCTCCCTGCTTCATCCCGCCTCTTTTCCCCCAAATCCCCACTCTCTCTTCCCCGGCCCCGTCGCACCGGCGCGCCCGCCCCTGACCTCAGCGCGCCCGCCCTCGACCCCGGCGCGCTCGCCCCCGACCCCGCCGCCCCCGACCCCGCCGCGCCCGACCCCGGCACGCTCGCCCCCGACCTCGGCGCGCTCGCCCCCGACCCCGCCACCCCCGACCCAGGCGCGCTCGCCCCCGGCACCGGCGCTC
>NC_041388.1:371648317-371721761 GCF_002162155.2 Triticum dicoccoides | reverse complement strand
GGTTAATTTACTTAGGTTTTAGTTATGTTAATTAGGTTATCTATTTAGTTATGAATTTAGATAGGTTTCAAAATTTGCTAAATTTATATGCAAATTTGAACTGGACATGTGATATGTGGATATGTCATGTTTTGGACATGTCATGTTTGGTAAATGATCCGAGTTGCCTATGTTACGCCGGAATGTTGATTCATTTCCGTTCCGGTGAATTTCAGGCGCTCAATATGTCCATTTTTTAGCAAAGGTCATGCCGAAATTTCCCGTGAATAAAGGCATGATTTGTGCTACATAGTTGGCATATCGAGTGCTGGCACATAGATTTCTTTTTTATCTCATTTCTCATTTATTCATACTTTTAGAAATAAATGAGGACACTTAATCATAGGAAACATGTCGAACAACGAAGAAACTGGGCCTTCTGACCAAGATGCAGACGAGATGGATTATGAGGGTGAATAAGACTACCTCGACTTTTTGACTGCTAAGCAAGGTTTGCAGGTCCGCCTCGATGATGGTACTGACACCGACACCGACACCGACGGTGCTGGCACCGATGGCGGCGCCGAGACCGGTGGGGAAGGTACCGCCGGGGAAGATACCGGCGCCTATGCCGGTACCGAAAAGAGGCATAAGAAGCAGAGGTTCCGGGGGTGTACAACGAGTGGCATGAGTGTCAGGCGCAAGTGAATGGGTTCTCGGACGCCAGCCATAAAGGCTTCAAAAGCAGACAAGAAGGAGAAGCTAGTTACTTGAGGTTCACGCTAGCGCGAGAGAGGACTCGTAACCGCCATCTCATGTACTGCATAGTTCCGCTCTCACTCATAGTGATAGCTCTTCTCGCGTATACCTTTGTTTAGATGGATGACGTTGTAGTTGCAAGTATTCGAGACTTGCATGTATCGCTTATTTCGAGATGATGACAAGATACCACTTTGTGTTGGATGATGATTATGACGAGACTATTTGTATGTATATGCTATGATTACATTTGTGGTCTCGCGGGCATTTGTATGTGTATCATGATGACATTTGTATGTGCTAAAGATTCTTCTATAAAGCCTGTTCAAATTCAAAACAAATATGCTGAAAAAACAAAAAACTACTAAAATTAGCAGTAGCGAGTGGAGAAAAGTTAGCAGCAGCGTGGTTGTAGTAGTAGCGCGCACAGGGGAAGCGCGCTATAGCTATTAGCAGCAGCGAGGTTCCTTTAAGCACGCTGCTGCAACACTTGTGTAGCAGTAGCGCGGGTAGACCAGCGCTACTGCTATACGTTAGCTGTAGCGCCTTATTAGTAGCGTCGGCCCCCGCGCTACTAAAAGGCCGAAAACCCGCGCTGCTGCTAGGCTTTTCCCTAGTAGTGCCGGGGGGGTCCGGTAACCCTTCCGGCACTCCGGTTTTCTCCTAAATCACCCGAAACACTTCCGGTGTCCGAATATAGCCGTTCAATATATCGATCTTTATGTCTCGACCATTTCGAGACTCCTCGTCATGTCCGTGATCATATCCGGGACTCCGAACAACCTTCGGTACATCAAAATATATAAACTCATAATGAAACTGTCATCATAACGTTAAGCGTGCAGACCCTACAGGTTCGAGAACAATGTATACATGACCGAGACACGCCTCTGGTCAATAACCAATAGCGGAACCTGGATGCTCATATTGGCTCCCACATATTCTACGAAGATCTTTTATCGGTCAGACCGCATAACAACATACGTTGTTCCCTTTGTCATTGGTATATTACTTGCCCGAGATTTGATTGTCGGTATCTCAATACCTAGTTCAATCTCGTTACCGGGAAGTCTCTTTACTCGTTCCGTAATACATCATCCCGCAACTAACTTATTAGTTGCAATGCTTGCAAGGCTTATGTGATGTGCATTACTGCGAGGGCCCAGAGATACCTCTCCGACAATCAGAGTGACAAATCCTAATCTCGAAATATGCCAACCCAACAAGTACCTTCGGAGACACCTGTAGAGCACCTTTATAATCACCCAGTTACGTTGTGACGTTTGATAGCACACAAAGTGTTCCTCCGGTAAACGGGAGTTGCATAATCTCATAGTCATAGGAACATGTATGTCATGAAGAAAGCAATAGCAACAAACTAAACGATCAAGTGCTAAGCTAACGAAAAGGGTCAATATAATCATATCATTCTCCTAATGATGTGATCCCGTTAATCAAATGACAACTCATGTCTATGGTTAGGAAACATAACCATCTTTGATCAACGAGCTAGTCAAGTAGAGGCATACTAGTGACACTATGTTTGTCTATGTATTCACACATGTATTATGTTTCCGGTTAATACAGTTCTAGCATGAATAATAGACATTTATCATGATATAAGGAAATAAATAATAACTTTATTATTGCCTCTAGGGCATATTTCCTTCACTCAGTGGCGGGGGTCGAGCTTCAGCAGCTGCGGTGAGCGAGCTAGAGAGGGAGGCGGCCTACGTGAAAGAGGGAAGAGGAGGGCGAGCTCACCGAGAGGGCGCACGAGGGCCCGGCGGTGGGTTTAGGAGCTGCAGCGGGCACCGTCGTTGAAGAAGACGACGGTGAGCTGAGGAAGAAGACGATAACGGGGTGGGCATTGTAGGGGCGACGAGCTCGAGTCCGTGGTTGGAGAAGATGTAGCTGGGCACGGCAGCACTCGGGGACTCGTCGGAGAGGGGCGGGGACGGCGGTGGCCGCGGTCAGCACGGCGTCGTGGCCAAGGACGCGCTCGAAAGTGGTGGATCTGAAGGGGAGAGGAGAGGAGGAGCTGGCGGAGTGGGCGAGGGGAAGTGGGAGTGGTGGCAGGTGAGGGGGAGGACTCGAGGCGTCGAGGGGGCGCTCTTATCCCCTCCCTCGTCGTCGACGGTGAGGCGGCCCGTCGGGGCTTGCCCCTGTTGCGACCCCGGTCGGGGGAACAGGGGGAGAAGGAGACCCGAGGAGGGGTTGGGCCGGACTAGCTGGAGTGGGCCGAGGCTCGGCCAGGCACTATGCACTTGGACCAGTGCACAGTGGCCTGTGCTCTTTCTTTTTTTCACTTTTGCTTTTTTAAGCTTTTCTGTTTTAGCTATTATAGGCCATTTAGACAGTTTACAAAAATGTTGGTTCACCACCAAAATTGTCAAAAGAAAATTTGCCACATGATGAACATTTTAGTTTTCATGTTTGAGAATTTTTGAAATTCACTTAGAATTTGAATTTGAATTCAACTGGAATAATGAAAGAGATAGAAGACAATGATGACCAAACACTTGTTTAGCAAAATGTTTAGCTTAACCCCAAGGGTTACTGTAGCATGACACTGGGGGTGTTGCATTGCATGAGTTTATCCCTCTACATCATGTCATCTTGCTTAACGCGTTACTCTGTTTTTAACTTAATACTCTAGATGCATGCTGGGTAGCTGTCGATGAGTGGAGTAATAGTAGTAGATGTAGGCAGGAGTCGGTCTACTTGTCTCGGACGTGATGCCTATATACATAATCATACCTAGATATTCTGATAACTATGCTCAATTCTGTCAATTGCTCAACAGTAATTTGTTCACCCACCGTAGAATACTTATGCTCTCGAGAGAAGCCACTAGTGAAACCTATGGCCCCCGGGTCTATCTTTATCATATTAATCTCCTACTACTTAGTCATTTCCTTTGCTATTTACTTTGCCTTTATTTTACTTTGCATCTTTATCACAAAAATACCAAAAATATTATCTTATCATATCTATTAGATCTCACTCTCGTAAGTGGCCTTATAGGGATTGACAACCCCTATTTGCGTTGGTTGCGAGGATTTATTTGTTTTGTGTAGGTACGAGGGACTCGCGCGTAGCCTCCTACTAGATTGATACCTTGGTTCACAAAAACTGAGGGAAATACTTACGCTAATTTGCTGCATCATCCCTTCCTCTTCGGGGAAATACTTACGCTACTTTGCTGCATCATCCCTTCCTCCCTATGGCCCCCGGGAGACTTGGACCCTACGTCAAGAAAGAAAAGAGGAGGCCACGAGGTAGGGGGGCATGCCTACCCCCCCCCCCCAGGCGCGCCCTCCACCCTCGTGGGCCCCGTATTGCTCCACTGACGTACTCCTTCCTCCTATATATACCTACGTACACCCAAACGATCAGATACGGAGCCAAAACCCTAATTCCACCGCCATAACTTTGTGTATCCACGAGATCCCATCTTGGGGCCTGTTCCGGAGCTCCACCGGAGGGGGCATCGATCACGGAGGGCTTCTACATCAACACCATAGCCCCTCCGATGAAGTGTGAGTAGTTTACCTCAGACCTACGGGTCCATAGTTAGTAGCTAGATGGCTTCTTCTCTATTTTTGGATCTCAATACAATGTTCTCCCCCTCTCTTATGGAGAACTATTCAATGTAATCTTTTTTTTTCGGTGTGTTTGTTGAGACCGATGAATTTTGGGTTTATGATCAAGTCTATCTATGAACAATATTTGAACCTTCTCTGAATTCTTTTATGTATAATTGGTTATCTTTGCAAGTCTCTTGGAATTATCAGTTTGGTTTGGCCTACTAGATTGATCTTTCTTGCAATGGGAGAAGTGCTTAGCTTTGGGTTCAATCTTGCGGCGTCCTTTCCCAGTGACAGTAGGGGCAGCAAGGCACATATTGTATTGTTGCCATCGAGGATAACAAGATGGGGTTTTCTTCATATTGCATGAGTCTATCCCTCTACATCATGTCATCTTGCTTAAGGCGTTACTCTATTTTTAACTTAATACTCTAGATGCATGCTGGATAGCGATCGATGAGTGGAGTAATAGTAGTAGATGCAGGCAGGAGTCGGTCTACTTGTCTTGGACGTGATGCCTATATACACAATCATACCTAGATATTCTCATAATTATGCTCAATTCTGTCAATTGCTCAACAGTAATTTGTTCACCCACCGTAGAATACTTATGCTCTCGAGAGAAGCCACTAGTGAAACCTATGGCCCCCGGGTCTATCTTTATCATATTAATCTCCTACTAGTTAGTTATTTCCTTTGCTATTTACTTTGCCTTTATTTTACTTTGCATCTTTATCACAAAAATACCAAAAATATTATCTTATCATATCTATCAGATCTCACTCTCGTAAGTGGCCTTATAGGGATTGACAACCCCTATTTGCGTTGGTTGCGAGGATTTATTTGTTTTGTGCAGGTACGAGGGACTCGCGCGTAGCCTCCTACTAGATTGATACCTTGGTTCTCAAAAACTAAGGGAAATACTTACGCTACTTTGCTGCATCATCCCTTCCTCTTCGGGGAAAAGCAACGCAGTGCTCAAGAGGTAGCAAGAAGGATTTCTGGCACCGTTGCCGGGGAGGTCTACGCAAAAGTCAACATACCAAGTACCCATCACATATTCTTATCTCCCGCATTACATTATTTGCCATTTGCCTCTCGTTTTCCTCTCCCCCACTTCACCCTTTCCGTTTTATTCTCCCTCTCTCTCTATCCTCCCTCTCTTTCTCTATTTGCCTATTTTTGCCCGCTTGCTTTTTGTTTGCTTGTGTGTTAGTTTGTTTGCTTGTCGTTATGGCTAGTCCCTTATGTTCTCCGTTGACCCCTTAGTTCGAAATCTTTCACTTTAAACAAAGACTAGGAGAAAACTTAAAAGATGCCTGGTTGAGAATAATGGAGTCTTATGATAATTGTACCTCTGAAATAAACCTGAGAATTTTGCTTCGCAAGTTTTATGTTGGATTGAATATGTCTCATAGACAACTCTTGGATTGCGTTGCCAAAGGCAATTTTATTGAAATAGATCCCCATATTGCGCTTGAAATTATAGAAGGTATAGTGGGAACACTACCTCAACAAAAGGGGCCTCATCCTACCCAGGAAGAGACACAAGTTTTTGAAAAAATTGTGAAGTTACTAAAAACTTGCAGAAATCTCTTGAACCTCTTAAGAACATTAGTGGAAATATTCACCGCATGAATATGTTGATTGCCCTTTGCAATAAGCGGTTGGATTCGTTAGATCTAAAAATTTCAGAATATGAAGGGAAACATAAAGAACCTCCCGGATTCGAGCTTGATTCGGTAAAAAGTTGAAAACTAAAGATGGCAATACCTAGATCTATTCTTTCTTGTTATGCCTAGCTAGGGGCGTTAAACGATAGCGCTTGTTGGGAGGCAACCCAATTTTATTTTTATTCCTTGCTTTTTGCTCCTGTTTAGTAATAAATAATTTATCTAGCTTGTGTTTTGGTTTAGTTTTTTGTGTTTAATTAGTGTTCGTGCCAAGTAGAACCGTTGGGAAGACTTGGGGAAAGTCTTGTTGAACTTGCTGTAAAAAACAGAAACTTTAGCGCTCACGAGAACTGCTGTCATTTTGATTTCGAAAGTGCTATTTAGTTAATTATTTTTGCATATGATTAATAGATAAATTCCTCACGTCCAGCAATTTATTTTATAATTTTTGGTGTTCCAGATATTGCACTACCAACAGATTACTACAGACTGTTCTGTTTTTGACAGATTCTGTTTTTCATGTGTTGATTGCTTATTTTGATGAATCTATGGCTAGTAAAATAGTTTATAAACCATAGATAAGTTGGAATACAGTAGGTATAAAACCAATATAAATAAAGAATGAGTTCATTACAGTACATTGAAGTGGTCTTTTATTTTCTTTCGCTAACGGAGCTCATGAGATTTTCTACTTTAAGTTTTGTGTTGTGAAGTTTTCAAGTTTTGGGTAAAGATTTGATGGATTATGGAACAAGGAGTAGCAAGAGCCTAAGCTTGGGGATGCCCATGGCACCCCCAAGATAATCTAAGGACACCTAAAAGCCAAATCTTGGGGATGCCCTGGAAGGCATCCCCTCTTTCGTCTACTTCTATCGGTAACTTTACTTGGAGCTATATTTTTATTCGCCATATGATATGTGTTTTGCTTGGAGCGTCTTGTATGATTTGAGTCTTTGCTTTTTAGTTTACCACAATCATCCTTTCTGTACACACCTTTTGAGAGAGCCATACATGATTTGGAATTTGTTAGAATACTCTATGTGCTTCGCTTATATCTTTTGAGTTATATAGTTTTGCTCTAGTACTTCACTTATATCTTTTAGAGCACAGTGGTGGATTTGTTTTATAGAAACTATTTATCTCTCATACTTCACTTAGATTATTTTGAGAGTCTTAATAGCATGGTAATTTGCTTAAATCCTAATATGCTAGGTATTCAAAGTTAGTAAAATTTTCTTAGGAGTGTTCTGCATACTAAGAGAAGTTTGATGCTTGATGATTGTTTTGAGATATGGAGGTAATAATATCAAAGTCGTGCTAGTTGAGTAGTTGTGAAATTGAGAAATTCTTGTGTTGAAGTTTTCAAGTCCCATAGCATGCACGTATGGTAAACGTTATGCAACAAATTTGAAACATGAGGTGGTATTTGATTGTCTTCCTTATGAGTGGCGGTCGGGGACGAGCGATGGTCTTTTCCTACCAACCTATCCCCACAGGAGCATGCGCATAGTACCGAGGTTTTTGATGACTTGTAGATTTTTGCAATAAGTATGTGATTTCTTTATGACTAATGTTGAGTCCATGGATTATACGCACTCTCACCCTTCCATCCTTGCTAGCCTCTTCGGTACCGTGCATTGCCCTTTCTCACATTGACAGTTGGCGCAAACGTCGGCGGTGCATCCAAACCCCGTTATATGATACGCTCTTTCACACATAAACCTCCTTATATCTTTCTCAAAACAGCCACCATACCTACCTATTATGGCATTTCCATAGCCATTCTGAGATATATTGCCATGCAACTTTGCATCATTTCGTTCATCATGACACATTCATTATTTTCATATTGCTTAGCATGATCATGTAGTTGACATAGTATTTGTGGCAAAGCCACCGTTCATAATTCTTTCATACATGTCACTTTTGGTCCATTGCATATCCCGGTACACCGCCGGAGGCATTCATATAGAGTCATCTTTTGTTCTAGTATCGAGTTGTAATCATTGAGTTGTAAATAAATAGAAGTGTGATGATCATCATTTTCTAGACCATTGTCCCAAGTGAGGAATTATAAAAAAAGAGAAAGGCCAAAAAAAGAAAAGAGAAAGGCCATAAAAAAGAGAAAGGCCATAAAAAGAGAAGGCCCAAAAAAATGAGAGAAAAAGAGAGAAGGGACAATGTTACTATCCTTTGCCACACTTGTGCTTCAAAGTAGCACCATAATCTTCATGATAGAGAGTCTCTTGTTTTGTCACTTTCATATACTAGTGGGAATTTTCATTATAGAACTTGGCTTGTATATTCCAACAATGGGCCTCCTCAAGTGCCCTAGGTCTTCGTGAGCAAGTAAGTTGGATGCACACCCACTAGTTTCTTTTGTTGAGCTTTCATACATTTATAGCTCTAGTGCATCCGTTGCATGGAAATCCCTACTCCTTGCATTAACATTAATCGGTGGGCATCTCCATAGCCCATTGATTAGCTTCGTTGATGTGAGACTTTCTCCTTTTTTAGCTTCTCCACATAACCCCCCTCATTATATTCTATTCCACCCATAGTGTTGTGTCCATGGCTCGCGCTCATATATTGCATGAAAGTTTATAGGTTTGAGATTACTAAAGTATGAAACAATTGCTTGGATTGTCATCGGGGTTGTGCATGATGAGAGCATTCTTGTGTGACAAAAATGAAACATGACTAAACCATATGATTTTGTAGGGATGAACTTTCTTTGGCCATGTTATTTTGAGAAAACATAATTGCTTACTTAGTATGCTTGAAGTATTATTATTTTTATGTCAATATGAACTTTTGTCTTGAATCTTTCGGATCTGAATATTCATACCACAATTAAGAAGAATTACATTAAAATTATGACAAGTAGCACTCCGCATCAAAAATTCTGTTTTTACCATTAACCTACTCAAGGCCGAGCATGAATTAAGCTTGGGGATGCTTGAAACGTCTCCAACGTATCTATAATTTTTGATTGCTCCATGCTATATTATCTACTATTTTGGACATTATTGGGCTTTATTATCCACTTTTATATTATTTTTGGGACTAACCTATTAACCGAGGGCCCGGCCCAGAATTGATGTTTTTTGCCTGTTTTAGGGTTTCGAAGAAAAGGAATATCAAAGCGAGTCCAAACGGAATGAAACCTTCGGGAACGTGATTTTCTCAACGAACAAGACCCGGGAGACTTGGACCCTACGTCAAGAAAGAAAAGAGGAGGCCACGAGGTAGGGGGGCACGCCTACCCCCCCCCAGGTGCGCCCTCCACCCTCGTGGGCCCCGTATTGCTCCACTGACGTACTCCTTCCTCCTATATATACCTACGTACCCCCAAACGATCAGATACGGAGCCAAAACCCTAATTCCACTGCCATAACTTTGTGTATCCACGAGATCCCATCTTGGGGCCTGTTCCGGAGCTCCGCCGGAGGGGGCATCGATCACGGAGGGCTTCTACATCAACACCATAGCCCCTCCGATGAAGTGTGAGTAGTTTACCTCAGACCTACGGGTCCATAGTTAGTAGCTAGATGGCTTCTTCTCTATTTTTGGATCTCAATACAATGTTCTCCCCCTCTCTTGTGGAGAACTATTTGATGTAATCTTATTTTTGCGGTGTGTTTGTTGAGACCGATGAATTTTGGGTTTATGATCAAGTCTATCTATGAACAATATTTGAATCTTCTCTGAATTCTTTTATGTATAATTGGTTATCTTTGCAAGTCTCTTGGAATTATCAGTTTGGTTTGGCCTACTAGATTGATCTTTCTTGCAATGGGAGAAGTGCTTAGCTTTGGGTTCAATCTTGCGGCGTCCTTTCCCAGTGACAGTAGGGGCAGCAAGGCACATATTGTATTGTTGCCATCGAGGATAACAAGATGGGGTTTTCTTCATATTGCATGAGTCTATCCCTCTACATCATGTCATCTTGCTTAAGGCGTTACTCTATTTTTAACTTAATACTCTAGATGCATGCTGGATAGCGATCGACGAGTGGAGTAATAGTAGTAGATGCAGGCAGGAGTCGGTCTACTTGTCTCGGACGTGATGCCTATATACATAATCATACCTAGATATTCTCATAATTATGCTCAATTCTGTCAATTGCTCAACAATAATTTGTTCACCCACCGTAGAATACTTATGCTCTCGAGAGAAGCCACTAGTGAAACCTATGGCCCCCGGGTCTATCTTTATCATATTAATCTCCTACTAGTTAGTTATTTCTTTTGCTATTTACTTTGCCTTTATTTTACTTTGCATCTTTATCACAAAAATACCAAAAATATTATCTTATCATATCTATCATATCTCACTCTCGTAAGTGGCCTTATAGGGATTGACAACCCCTATTTGCGTTGGTTGCGAGGATTTATTTGTTTTGTGTAGGTACGAAGGACTCGCGCGTAGCCTCCTACTGGATTGATACCTTGGTTCTCAAAAACTGAGGGAAATACTTACGCTACTTTGCTGCATCATCCCTTCCTCTTCGGGGAAAACCAACGCAGTGCTCAAGAGGTAGCAAGAGGCATCGCAATACACTTGAAACTCCTTACGTATATCCGGCAGAATCAGCACTGGGGATGTAGTCAAACATTTCTTTAACTCCTAAAAACTCGCTTCACATTCTTATGTCCATTTAAATTTGGTGTCCTTCTTCAATAACTCCGTCATTGGCTTCGCAATTTTGGAAAAAATCTCAATGAATCTCCGATAGTATCCTGCGAGTCCAAGAAAACTGTGGATCTCGCTAACTGAAGTGGGTGCCAACCATTCAGTGACTGGCTGAACCTTGGTAGGATCTACTGCTACACCTTCTCCTGATATAACATGTCCAAGGAATCCAGCTTCCTTCAGCCAAAACTCGTATTTGCTGAACTTGGCATACAACTGATGTTCCCTGAGTTTCTCGAGAACTAAACGCAAATGCTCTCTGTGCTCCTCCTCATTCTTCGAGTATACCATTATATCATCAATGAACACCACAACAAACTTATCCAAATATTCCATGAACACCTTGTTCATCATGCTCATGAAGTAGGCAGGGGCGTTAGTGAGTCCAAACGACATGACCGTATATTCATACAACATGTACCGTGTGGTGAATGATGTCTTTGGTATGTCCTTCTCTCGTATCTTCAGCTGGTGATATCCAGATCGCAGATCGGTCTTTGAAAACACCTTAGCTCCTTGCAGCTGGTCAAACAAATCATTGATCATCGGCAGTGGGTATTTGTTGTTGATCGTCACCTCATTTAACGCACGATAATCAACAACCATTCTTAGAAACTTATCCTTCTTCTCGACCAAAAGCACTTGGGCTCCCCATGGTGATGAGCTCCGTCGAATGTAACCTTTCTCCAATAACTCCTTGATTTGTTTCTTAATCTCCTCCAGATCATTTGCGGGCATCCGATATGGTTGCTTCGATATAGGCCCGGTGTCTGGCAATAGCTCTATCAAAAACTTGATGTCTCGATCCGGTGGCATGTCTGGTAACTCCTCTGGAAAAACATCCGGGTAATCCTTGACTATAGGCACTTCCTCTCGAACAACTCCCGTGAGGGTATTCACTTGGCTACTCCTTGGCGCATGCCTAGATACATAATCGATCCTTTTTCCCTCAGGGGTGGTGAGACAAATTGACTTACTAACACAGTCAATGCTTCCTCCATACTTAGACATCCAGTCCATGCCTAATATCACATCCAATCCTTGTGACTCCAAGATTATTAGGTCAGACGGAAAAACATGGCTACCAATGGTTAAGGGTATCTGGTCACACCATCGACTAGCCATATACTCTGCTCCAGGTGAACTTACTAACTGATGGGTCCTAAGGGTTTGGGTTGGTAGTTTAAACTTATCCACAAATTCCCTTGATATGTATGAATGCGATGCACCAATATCAAAAAGAACAAGGGCGGTAAAAGACTTAACCAAAAACTTACCAATAACCGTGTCTGGCTGCTCTTCAACCTCCTCCACGTTGACGTGGTTCACTTGTCCTTTGTTGAATGGATTGGGCTTCTTTCCAGCGCTCCCATTGTCGTTTCCATTCTTCGCTTCAGGGCACTCCGTGGCGTAGTGTCCAGTCTTCCCGCACTTGAAACAAGTAACGTGGCTTAGGTCTCTCTTCGCGGGTGTGGCTGGATTGGAGTAGTTCTGATTGTTACTTGCTCCATTCCCATTCCCATTCCTTGGGCCAGTATGATTATGGTTACTTCCTCCATTGTGGGTGTGGCCTCCATGGTTATGAACAAGTCCTCCCGAGTTCGGGGTTAGGCAAGGCATCTGCCGAGCTCCTGAATTATACCTTCCTTGTCCATATTTCCTCTTACGGTTCTCAATTTGCTGCTGCTTCCCTTCAATCATAAGAGCCTTATCTACCAACTCCTGGTAGTTGTTGAATGTTGCCACCATTAACTGCATGCTCATCTCATTGATACGTCTCCAACGTATCTATAATCTTTTATTGCTCCATGCTATATTATCTACTGTTTTGGACATTATTGGGCTTTATTATCCACTTTTATATTATTTTTGGGACTAACCTATTAACCGGAGGCCCAGCCCAGAATTGTTGTTTTTTGCCTGTTTTAGGGTTTCGAAGAAAAGGAATATCAAACGGAGTCCAAGCGGAATGAAACCTTCGGGGACGTGATTTTCTCACCGAATACAACTCAGGAGACTTGGACCCTACATAAAGACAATTAACAGGAGGTCACGAGGTAGGGGGGCACGCCTGCCCCCCCAGGCGCGCCCCCCACCCTCGTGGCCCCCCTGTTGCTCCACCGACGTACTTCTTCCTCCTATATATACCTACGTACCCCCAAACGATCAGAGATGGAGCCAAAAACCTAATTCCACCGCCGCAACTTTCTATATCCACGAGATCCCATCTTGGAGCCTGTTCCGGAGCTCCCTCGGAGGGGGCATCGATCACGGAGGGCTTCTACATCATCATCCAAGCCTCTCCGATGAAGTGTGAATAGTTCACCTCAGACCTACGGGTCCATAGTTAGTAGCTAGATGGCTTCTTCTCTCTTTTTGGATCGCAATACAATGTTCTCCCCCTCTCTTGTGGAGATCTATTCGATGTAATCTTCTTTTTGCGGTGTGTTTGTTGAGACCGATGAATTGTGGGTTTATGATCAAGTCTATCTATGAATAATATTTGAATCTTCTCTGAATTCTTTTATGTATGATTGGTTATCTTTGCAAGTCACTTCGAATTATCAGTTTGGTTTGGCCTACTAGATTGGTTGTTCTTGCCATAGGAGAAGTGCTTAGCTTTGGGTTCGATCTTGCAGTGTCCTTTCCCAGTGACAGAAGGGGCACCAAGGCACGTATTGTATTGTTGCCATCGAGGATAACAAGATGGGTTTTTTATCATATTGCATGAAACTATCCCTCTACATCATGTCATCTTGCTTAAGGTGTTAGTCTGTTTTTAACTTAATACTCTAGATGCATGCTGGATAGCGGTCGATGAGTGGAGTAATAGTAGTAGATGCAGAATCATTTCGGTTTACTTGTCTCAGACATGAAGCCTATATACATGATCATACCTGGATATTCTCATAACTATGCTCAATTCTATCAATTGCTCAACAGTAATTTGTTCACCCACCGTAGAATACTTATGCTCTTGAGAGAAGCCACTAGTGAAGACTATGGCCCCCAGGTCTCTTTCTCATCATATTAATCTCCATCACTTTATTATTGTTTTGCTTTTACTTTGCCTTTTACTTTTCACTTTGCATCTCTGTACCAAAAATACCAAAAATATTATTTATCATCTCTATCAGATCTCACTTTCGTAAGTGACCTTGAAGGGATTGACAACCCCTAAGCGCGTTGGTTGCGTTGAGCTATTGTTTTTTGTGTAGGTACAAGGGACTCGAGCGTAGCCTCCTACTGGATTGATACCTTGGTTCTCAAAAACTGAGGGAAATACTTACGCTATTGTCGGTGTCAAAACCGGCAGATCTCGGGTAGGGGGTCCCGAACTGTGCGTCTAAGGCGGATGGTAACAGGAGGCAGGGGACACGATGTTTTACCCAGGTTTGGGCCCTCTTGATGGATGTAAAACCCTACGTCCTGCTTGATTAATATTGACGATATGGGTAGTACAAGAGTAGATCTACCACGATATCGAAGAGGCTAAACCCTAGAAGCTAGCCTATGGTATGATTGTATGTTGTATATCATCTATCGACTAGCCTGGCCTCGGTTTATATAATGCACCAGAGGCCTAGGATAACAAGAGTCCTAGCCGAATACGCCGGTGGGGAGGAGTCCTTGTCTTGATCGCCAAGTCTTGTGGAATCTTCCTTGTATGCGGCAGCTGTCCGAACTGGCCCATGAGTATACGGCCATGGGGGTCCTCGGCCCAATCTAACAGATGAGGAGATGACATGGTGAGTACCCCCTAGTCCAGGACACCGTTAGTAGCCCCCTGAACCGGTATTCAAGTTAGGGACGCTCCTCGATTCTTATGAACTATTCTTCATCTTCGGTCGTCGGTCTTGAAAACTGGTCAACAAATCTTCTCATCTTCGATCTTGAGGATCGCCGAAATGCATTTGACGAGTTTACACGTTGGGTATCCGAGGAGCCCCTTTAAGTTTCCGGCCTTTATCAATGCCTTGTTATTTTTATGCCACGCCTCGGGTTTGAAGTTGTTCCCGGGCGGCAGCATCCTCTTGCGTCCGAGCTCCAACGTCAGACTGCATTCGAGGTATCTTTTGCAGCCGAGCACCAACGTCGGACCGCTTCTGAGCTCTAACACCGAAATGTATCCGAACTCCAACGCCGGACTATGTATCCGAGCTCCAACACCGGACTGTATCCGAGCTCCAACGCCAGACTATGTATCCGAGCTCCAACGCCGGACTATGTATGCGAGCTCCAACACCGGACTGTATCTGTGGTGTCATAAATCACCTTGGTTCAAAGAAGTTTGAAGGAGTTTAGCCGAGCTTAATGTTGGAAATGCCCTCTACGGAGCCAGCCACTAGCGACCGAGCTTTATGCCGGACTTCTTCCGAGGTGGTGCACCACCCCGAATGTGGGCCGATTTTTGTCAATATTTTTGATTGGTGCAATTTATTATCTACCGAGATATATAGCCAGTAGCCCTCAAGGTGGGTATCAATCTAAAACCCGAGATGCACTTGAAGGATGACGTAAGACCGCTGATCCCAGTAGCCGCTGAGACTCAAGTTGATTTGCAAAATCGGCCTGAGGATCAAGTCCTAGCTCGGCAGAATACTTCGAGACACTAAAAGCGACGTGCTCAGTCCTCGAGACTCAGGTTGGGTGCGGCCGACCAACCTGAGGATCAAAATCTCCTCGGAAACTATATTGCACATAAAATTTTCTGCATTGGACATGCAATGCAGTAGCCCCCGAGACACTGGTCGGGTGGCAACACCAGATCAGGGGATCGATGTGCCCCTTTAATATTTGTAAATAATAAGCCCTAAGCCCAGTAGCTCCCGAGCCTTAATGCGGGCACGGGTGGCCGAATTAAGGATTGATATCCATAGTAAAATCACAAATTATGTGTAATGACTCTATGTATCCAAGTACTTTACGTCATTTAATGCTCGGATCCGCATTGTACAAAACTTTGTGGACTGACCATCGGCTTCCACCTCCTCGGCCAGTAGCCGAGGAGTGCTTGTCTTACTTTATAAAGCCTTTATGAGGGCAAAGATTTACGACAAACAAGGCAATCCGGCCATACGGTTTTATAAACAAAGGTACGCAGAGAGCTGTGTTATGTTTAACAGAAGAAATGTCTTCCAAAGAAAATAGTCCCGCTATCGGTTCCTTTCTTTGGGTTGTCATGCTAAGCATGATCATGAAACCTCAGCTCCAATGTAAGAGCAAAATATTGAGGATTTAGTTTGGGAGGCCAGTTAATAGCCCCCAGTAGTGTTCGGCGACAGTCGAGGTCAAGCCGTAAACACTTCGGCCATTGTTATGAATGGCCCGTCATTTAACACCGTCATCGGATCGCTGACCAGTTTATGCTTATTGTGACAGTCAGTTTTCGGCTTTATCCATTGAGGTGCTTAACCATGTGAGCTGGAAGCACAATCACAGTGGTTCTCCCTTTGAACACCTAGCCGAACAAAGCGGAACGTAGGAGGCAAGAGCAGGAGCCGGGCAACCCAACTATTGACCGAAGACACAATTCGAAACCGATGCATATATAGCAATATCCGAGAATGTTTTTGCCGAATCTCTAAAGGTGTCTGGCGTTGCACAGCGAGACTTGTGTTGAAAACACACAAATAGTTTAAAAGTGCCATAAGCTTGGAAAACCAAAAAATGTTAGTAAAAACTTGACGTCCGAACAAGATCAAGTGTTCGGTGCCAATCTGAAAATTGGCCTTAGCAAAAGAAGTGCTTCTGTCGTGCTTTAACTTTGCAACGACTAAGAAGAAGAACGGCTCATATAAATTTAAGAGCCCCCAGGTGACTTGGGTAAAAGAATGATTGCATGTACCGAAGTACTTATATCATATCTATATTCAACCGAACTTTAAACGCGTCTTAACCGACCGTCGGCTTCTCCCTCTTCGGTCAAGGACCGAAAAGTGTTATGTACTCCATCTGTTGAGAATATCGATGGTGTTTCCAATAACCAGGCAATCAGGCCATAAGGCTGTAACAGACAAAGCGCGCTCAGGGAACTTATGCTATATTACTGCGAAGTGTAAGCAGCATCTTCGAAGAAAATAGTACCCCCACCGATACCTTTCTTCGGTGCTCATTGTTATTATGAGACTTGCGCAATAGATTTTTTGTATTCATGAGTTCCGTTGTGTGCCGACCATCATTGAAAACTATAAGAGCGGTAGCTTTCGGCTTCACCCAGTCTAAGGTCCGGCTCGGATGACCCGATTGTGACAATCGCAGAGGTGCTCCCTTTACTCCCTAGTCAAACAATCGGGAACGTAGGGGTAAACACAGGAGCGAGGCAACCCAGCTTGCAAGTCGCTTAAGTCAATATGGTGCATATTGTGGCGTAATACACGAACAAGGAACGAATCCGTACAAGTATAATCATATGCAAGAGGAAAAGCTTCATGAAGGAAGCCCCCAAATGAATTGGGTATTTGAATTTATGCGTCACAAACAAAGTTTGGACAAAGAAATTTTTTACAAGCAACTTTTTCCAAAAAGTATAATGCTTGGTCGAACCGAACATAAGTTAGAAATTAAAGCTTTGAGCATGAAAGCGACTTAGCTGGTTAATGTGTTCGGTATTGATGACGTCGTCCAAGCTTGATGCGAGACAAGGTTCCATCCCCCAAGCCAGTCCCGAGGTGGAGGAGCGGAGAGCTCGACACGCCGAAGTGGTGACATAGCACGGTCAATGCAGACCGGCAGAGTGACGCCGAAGTCCCCGGATCATTTTCCTGTGCACAAAAAATAGTGCAAACCGGAGATAATACTAATAATGATAATTAAAAAAATCGTTGCATAGTAAATAATTTATGCAAAGTGAGTAATAAAAGAAATATGGCCTGGCGCCGAAGTCAATGTCGATGCAGGGCGTCGGCGTGATGCGGTAAAGGCGTGGCAAAGCCTGAATTCACAGGTCGGTCCGAGCTCCGGATGCGGCGTTCGCCGGACTATGTACGGAAACTGACAAAACCACCATGCGACTGTCGTTAATGCAGCCACCATTTGATAGACATGTGTGCATATGATGGACAAACCAGAGTAATAATTCCTTGGGAAAAATGAACCCAAACAAACAAAAAAATACTGGGATTAATAGCACCTGGTTTATTTGTTGTAGCAATCCGAAGGAAGGTGATTCCCAAAATTGTGACTCGATCCGCACATCCATTGCCTGATGGGCAATAAAACGACGGCATGGCAATGCTGGCAAAGGTTGGCTCGCCGAGGCAAAGCCCTCGGTCCAGCTAACGTGACAGAGTTGGTCGGCTAGTGACGCCGAAGTGTCCGGAGTAGGTTGATGAAGAGATGACGAAGCCCCCGGTCTAGACGAGATGTCGAAGCCTTGATGTCAGCCGATGAGTCGAAGTAGGTCGGCATGATGGACACCAGCTTGAAGAAGCAATAGTGCGGCCTTGCAGATGCAGGTCGTGACGTGGTCGATGCCGGCTTGATGAAGCAACCGTGCGGCGATCCCGGTATGCCCGCTCCGTGTAATCCGTGGGGCGGCGATGTTGGTGATGATTTATCCTTCGCGATGTCGGACTCTTGTTCGGCTTACTGAGATGATGATCCGAAGAAGTTGAGCTCGGCTCAACAAAGTGACGACGTGTCTAGCATAGGTCGGCAGCCGTGGAGCAATATTGCCGGACTGGTTTGACACCAGCATGATGTTGAAGATCATATTCAAAAGATCTTAAAGTTAGTGGGATGTGTTCGGGAACAAAACACAATACCCCATACAAAACTTCCTTCCAAAGGAATGTCTGAAATCCCGTTCATAAAAAAGACAAACTCGGGTCGGATTCGTTTTCGCGCAGAAAACAGATCCGAAAAGTGATGCACTAATCGGAAGGTTCCCGGAGTTTGGACGGTCGGATCGAGCTGAAATTTTGAGAGGTGGTAGATATAGGAATTACGCAGCCGATCAATGGTTGGATCTTCCAAAGGATGTCCGAGCTAGAAGCTGAACACCACGCTCTAAACTCATCCAGATTCCCGTCCAGATTTGATAGGGCTCCGGTATATCGTGAATTGCCAGATTTTCCTCCATCGGAACTCGACGAAATTTTCCAGGGTTGTTGTAGACTCAATTCCGCACAATTCCACCAAAGCGATCATTAGAAAGACACTTGAGGAGGCGGTGGCAGCGGACACAAGTTTGTTGTCCAGAAAAACAGCACAGTTGCCCGAAGGCAATGTTGACGTTGAGCCCCCGGACTCCCTAGATGATTCCTCCATGATCTTGATAGAGATCGGAGTTGATGTTTATAAAGGCCCTCATCCGAACATGATGATCGGATGGTCAAACCAAGGTGACCAGTCGAGCTGGTGACGAAAATGCCGAAGTCGCAGTTGATCTGCAGGCGAGCCATCAACCTTTTGCCGAACACACAGCGGAACTCTCAATGAAAACACCAATGTCGATGTCAAAACCGGCGGACCTCGGGTAGGGGGTCCCGAACTGTGCGTCTAAGGCGGATGGTAACAGGAGGCAGGGGACACGATGTTTTACCCAGGTTCGGGCCCTCTTGATGGAGGTAAAACCCTACATCCTGCTTGATTAATATTGATGATATGGGTAGTACAAGAGTAGATCTACCGAGAGATCAGAGAGGCTAAACCCTAGAAGCTAGCCTATGGTATGATTGTATGTTGTATATCATATATCGACTAGCCTGGCCTCGGTTTATATAATGCACCAGAGGCCTAGGATAACAAGAGTCCTAGCCGAATACGCCGGTGGGGAGGAGTCCTTGTCTTGATCGCCAAGTCTTGTGGAATCTTCCTTGTATGCGGCAGCTGTCCGAACTGGCCCATGAGTATACGGCCATGGGGGTCCTCAGCCCAATCTAACAGATCAGGAGATGACATGGTGAGTACCCCTAGTTCAGGATACTGTCAGCTACTTTGCTACATCATCCTCTCTCTTTGGGGAAATCCAACGCAGTGCTCAAGAGGTAGCAAGAAGAATTTCTGGCGCCGTTGCCGGGGAGTCTGCGCAAAAGTCAACATACCAAGTACCCATCACAATCCCTATCTCCTGCATTACATTATTTGTCATTTGCCTCTCGTTTTGCTCTCCCCCACTTCACCCTTGCCGTTTTATTCGCCCTCTCTCTCTCTCTATCCTCCCTCTCTATTTGCCTCTTTTGCCCGTTTGTTTGCTCGTGTGTTGGATTGCTTCTTTGTCGCGATGGCTCAAGATAATACTAAATTTTGTGACTTCACCAATACCAACAACAATGATTTTATTAGCACTCCGATTGCTCCTCTTACCAATGTTGAATCTTGTGAAATTAATGCTGCTTTGCTGAATCTTATCATGAAAGATCCGTTCTCCGGCGTTCCTAGTGAAGATGTCGCTACTCATCTTAATAGCTTCGTTGATTTGTGTGACATGCAAAATAAGAAAGATGTCGATAATGATATTGTTAAATTGAAGCTATTTCCTTTTTCACTTAGAGATCGTGCTAAAGCTTGGTTTTCATCTTTGCCTAAAAATAGTATTGATTCATGGAACAAGTGCAAACATGCTTTTATCTCTAAGTATTTTCCTCCCGCTAAGATCATCTCTCTTAGAAATGATATTATGAATTTTAAGCAACTAGATCATGAACATGTTGCACAAGCTTGGGAGAGAATGAAATTAATGATACGTAATTGCCCTACTCATGGTTTAAATTTGTGGATGATTGTTCAGAATTTTTATGCCGGATTGAATTTTGCTTCTAGAAATCTTTTAGATTCGGCCGCGGGAGGCACTTTTATGGAAATCACTTTAGGAGAAGCTACTAAACTCCTAGATAATATTATGGTTAATTATTCTCAATGGCACACTGAAAGATCCACTAATAAAAGAGTGCATGCGATAGAAGAAATTAATGTTTTGAGTGGAAAGATGGATGAACTTATGAAATTATTTGCTACTAAGAGTGTTTCATCTGATCCTAATGATATGCCTTTATCTACTTTGATTGGGAATAATAATGAATCTATGGATGTGAATTTTGTTGGTAGGAACAATTTTGGTAATAACGCGTATAGAGGAAATTTTAACCCTAGGCCTTATCCTAATAATCCCTCTAATAATTATGGTAGTTTCTACAATAATTCTTATGGAAATTATAATAATATGCCCTCTGATTTTGATTCTAATATTAAAGAATTTATTACTTCGCAAAAGAATTTTAATGTTATGATTGAAGAAAAATTACTTAAGATTGATGATTTGGTTAGGAACGTTGATAGAATTACTCTTGATGTTGATTCTTTGAAACTTAAATCTATTCCACCTAAGCATGATATCAATGAGTCTCTCAAAGCCATGAGAATTTCCATTGATGAGTGCAAAGAAAGAACCGCTAGGATGCGTGCTAAGAAAGATGCCTTTATAAAAGCGTGCTCTTCTAGTTCCTATGAAAATAATGATGAAGATCTAAAAGTTATTGATGTGTCCCCTATTAAATCTTTGTTTTGCAATATGAATCTTGATAATGATGGGACTGAATATAATCCACCTTTACCTAGAAGGCGTTCCAAGAATTCTGAATCTTTTGATCTGGATGCTAAATTTGATAAAAGTGGGATTGAAGAAATTAAAACCCTAGATGATGCTAAACCCACTATTATGGATTTCAAGGAATTTAACTATGAAAATTGCTCTTTGATTGATTGTGTTTCCTTGTTGCAATCCGTGCTAAATACTCCTCATGCTTATAGTCAAAATAAAGCATTCACTAAACATATCGTTGATGCCCTGATGCAATCTTATGAAGAAAAACTTGAATTGGAAGTTTCTATCCCTAGAAAACTTTATGATGAGTGGGAACCAACTATTAAAATTAAAATTAAAGATCACGAGTTTTATGCTTTATGTGATTTGGGCGCTAGTGTCTCTACTATTCCCAAAACTTTGTGTGATTTGCTAGATTTCCGTGATTTTGATGATCGCTCTCTAAACTTGCATCTTGCGGATTCCACTATTAAGAAACCTATGGGAAGAATTAATGATGTTCTTATTGTTTCAAATAGGAATTATGTGCCCATAGATTTTATCGTTCTTGACATAGATTGCAATCCTTCATGTCCTATTATTCTTGGTAGACCTTTCCTTAGAACGATTGGTGCAATTATTGATATGAAGGAAGCAAATATTAGATTTCAATTTCCATTAAAAAAGGGCATGGAACACTTCCCTAGAAACAAAATAAAATTTCCATATGAATCTATCATGAGAGCCACTTATGGATTGCCTACCAAAGATGGCAATACCTAGATTTATTCTTGCTTGTTATGCCTAGCTAGGGGCGTTAAACGATAGCGCTTGTTGGGAGGCAACCCAATTTTATTTTTATTCCATGCTTTTTTATCCTGTTTAGTAATAAATAATTTATTTATCCTCTGTTTTGGTTGTGTTTTTGTGCTTAATTAGTGTTTGTGCCAAGTAGAACCGTTGGGAAGACTTGGGGAAAGTCTTCTTGAACTTGCTGTAAAAAACAGAAACTTTAGCGCTCACGAGAACTGCTGTAATTTTTATTTGGAGAGTGATATTTAGTTAATTATTTTTGAAGATGATTAATAGATAAATTCCTCACGTCCAGAAATTTATTTTATAATTTTTGGGGTCCCAGATCTTGCGCTAGCTACAGATTACTACAGATTGTTCTGTTTTTGACAGATTCTGTTTTTCGTGTGTTGTTCGCTTATTTTGATGAATCTATGGCTAGTAAAATAGTTTATAAACCATAGAGAAGTTGGAATACAGTTTATAAATAAAGAATGAGTTCATTACAGTACCTTGAAGTGGTCTTTTGTTTTCTTTCGCTAACGGAGCTCACGAGATTTTCTACTTTAAGTTTTGTGTTGTGAAGTTTTCAAGTTTTGGGTAAAGATTTGATGGATTATGGAACAAGGAGTGGCAAGAGCCTAAGCTTGGGGATGCCCATGGCACCCCCAAGATAATCTAAGGACACCTAAAATCCAAAGCTTGGGGATGCCCCGGAAGGCATCCCCTCTTTCGTCTACTTCTATCGGTAACTTTACTTGGAGCTATATTTTTATTCACCACATGATATGTGTTTTGCTTGG
This sequence comes from Triticum dicoccoides, assembly GCF_002162155.2. Lineage (NCBI taxonomy): Eukaryota > Viridiplantae > Streptophyta > Magnoliopsida > Poales > Poaceae > Triticum > Triticum dicoccoides. The sequence goes on along the minus strand of NC_041388.1, from coordinate 371,698,945 downwards.
AGCGTCTTTTATGATTTGAGTCTTTGCTTGTTGGTGTACCACAATCATCCTTTATGTACACACCTTTTGAGAGATCCATACATAATTTGGAATTTGATAGAATACTCTATGTGCTTCACTTATATCTTTTGAGCTTTATAGTTTTGCTCTAGTGCTTCACTTATATCTTTTAGAGCACAGTGGTGGATTTGTTTTATAGAAACTATTGATCTCTCATGCTTCACTTAGATTATTTTTAGAGTCTTTAATAGCATGGAAATTTTCTTAATAATAATATGCTTGGTATTCAAGATTTGTAGAACTTTCTTTTGAGTGCGTTGAGTACTAAGAAAAGATTGATGCTTGATAATTGTTTCAAGATATGAAGATGGTGATATTAGAGTCATGCTAGTTGAGTAGTTGTGAAATTGAGAAATACTTGTGCTAAAGTTTGTGATTCCCGTAGCATGCACGTATGGTGAACTGTTATGTGATGAAGTCGGAGCATGATTTATTTATTGATTGTCTTCCTTATGAGTGGCGGTCGGGGACGAGCGATGGTATTTTCCTACCAATCTATCCCCCTAGGAGCATGTGCGTAATACTTTGCTTTGATAACTTCCATATTTTTGCAATAAGTATATGAGTTTTTTATGACTAATGTTGAGTCCATGGATTATACGCACTTTCCTTCCTTCCACCATTGCTAGCCTCTCTAATACCGCACACCTTTCGCCGGTATCATACACCCACCATATACCTTCCTCAAAACAGCCACAATACCTACCTATCATGTAATTTCCCTAGCCATTCCGAGATATATTGCCATGCAACTTTCCACCGTTCCTATGACACGCTCCATCATTGTCATATTGCTATCATGATCATGTAGTTGACATCGTATTTGTGGCAAAGCCACCGTTCATAATTCTTTCATACATGTCACTCTTGATTCATTGCATATCCCGGTACACCGCCGGAGGCATTCATATAGAGTCATACTTTGTTCTAAGAATTGAGTTGTAAGAAAAATAAAAAGTGTGATGATCATCATTTTTAGAGCATTGTCCCAAGTGAGGAAAAGGATGATGGAGACTATGATTCCCCCACAAGTCGAGATGAGACTCCGGACAAAAAAAAAGAGGCCATAAAAAAGAGAAGTCCCAAACAAAAAAAATGAGAGAAAAAGAGAGAAGGGACAATGTTACTATCCTTTTACCACACTTGTGCTTCAAAGTAGCACCATGATCTTCATAGTAGAGAGTCTCTCATGTTATCACTTTCATATACTAGTGGGAATTTTTCATTATAGAACTTGGCTTGTATATTCCAATGATGGGCTTCCTCAAAATGCCCTAGGTCTTCGTGATCAAGCGAGTTGGATGCACACCCACTTAGTTTCTTTTGTTGAGCTTTCATATACTTATAGCTCTAGTGCATCCGTTGCATGGCAATCCCTACTCACTCACATCGATATCTATTGATGGGCATCTCCATAGCCCATTGATATCCCTAGTTGATGTGAGACTAGCTTCCCCTCTTTTTGTCTTCTCCACAACCACCATTCTATTCCACATATAGTGATATATCCATGGCTCACGCTCATGTATTGCGTGAAGATCGAAAAAGTTTTGAAAATGTCAAAAGTATGGAACAATTGTCTGGCTTGTCATCGGGGTTGTGCATGATTTAAATACTTTGTGTGGTGAAGATAGAGCATAGCCAGACTATATGATTTTGTAGGGATAGCTTTCTTTGGCCATGTTATTTTGAGAAGACAAAATTGCTTTGTTAGTATGCTTGAAGTATTATTATTTTTATGTCAACATGAACTTTTGTCTTCAATCTTTTGAATATGAATATTCATACCACAATTAAGAAGATTTCCATTGAAATTATGCCAAGTAGCACCCCGCGTCAAAAATTCTGTTTTTATCATTTACCTACTCGAGAACGAGCAGGAACTAAGCTTGGGGATGCTTGATACGGCTCCAACGTATCTATAATTTTTGATTGCTCCATGCTATATTATCTACTGTTTTGGACATTATTGGGCTTTATTATCCACTTTTATATTATTTTTGGGACTAACCTATTAACTGGAGGCCCAACCCAGAATTGCTGTTTTTTGCCTGTTTTAGGGTTTTGAAGAAAAGGAATATCAAACGGAGTCCAAACGGAATGGAACCTTCGGGAACGTGATTTTCTCACTGAATACAACTCAGGAGACTTGGACCCTACGTCAAGACAATTAACAGGAGGTCACGAGGTAGGGGGCGCACCTGCGCCCCCCCCCCCCCAGGCGCACCCCCCACCCTCGTGGGCCCCCTGTTGCTCCACCAACGTACTTCTTCCTCCTATATATACCTACGTACCCCCAAACGATCAGAGACGGAGCCAAAAACCTAATTCCACCGCCGCAACTTTCTATATCCACGAGATCCCATCTTGGGGCCTGTTCCGGAGCTCCGCCGGAGGGGGCATCAATCATGAAGGGCTTCTACATCATCATCCAAGCCTCTCTGATGAAGTGTGAGTAGTTCACCTCTGACCTACGGGTCCATAGTTAGTAGCTAGATGGCTTCTTCTCTCTTTTTGGATCTAAATACAATGGTCTCCCCTCTCTTGTGGAGATCTATTCGATGTAATCTTGTTTTTGCGGTGTGTTTGTTGAGACCGATGAATTGTGGGTTTATGATCAAGTCTATCTATGAATAATATTTGAATTTTCTCTGAATTCTTTTATGTATGATTGGTTATCTTTGCAAGTCTCTTCGAATTATCAGTTTGGTTTGGACTAGTAGATTGGTTGTTCTTGCCATGGGAGAAGTGCTTAGCTTTGGGTTCGATCTTGCGGTGTACTTTCCCAGTGACAGAAGGGGCAGCAAGGCACGTATTGTATTGTTGCCATCGAGGATAACAAGATGGGTTTTTTATCATATTGCATGAAACTATCCCTCTACATCATGTCATCTTGCTTAAGGCGTTACTCTGTTTTTAACTTAATACTCTAGATGCATGCTGGACAGCGGTCGATGAGTGGAGTAATAGTAGTAGATGCAGAATCGTTTCGGTCTACTTGTCTCGGACGTGATGCCTATATACATGATCATACCTAGATATTCTCATAACTATGCTCAATTCTGTCAATTGCTCAAAAGTAATTTGTTCACCCACCGTAGAATACTTATGCTCTTGAGAGAAGCCACTAGTGAAACCTATGGCCCCCGGGTCTCTTTCTCATCATATTAATCTCCATCACTTTATTATTGTTTTGCTTTTACTTTGCCTTTTACTTTTCACTTTGCATCTCTATACCAAAAATACCAAAAATATTATTTATCATCTCTATCAGATCTCACTTTTATAAGTGACCGTGAAGGGATTGACAACCCCTAAGCGCATTGGTTGCGTTGAGCTATTGTTTTTGTGTAGGTACAAGGGACTCGAGCGTAGCCTCCTACTGGATTGATACCTTGGTTCTCAAAAACTGAGGGAAATACTTGCGCTACTTTGCTGCATCATCCTCTCCTCTTCGGGGAAATCCAACGCAGTGCTCAAGAGGTAGCACTCATCATTCAACCCTTCCATAAACTTCTCCTGCTTTGCGGCATCTGTGGCCACATCGTCAGGGGCATAGCGAGATAACTTGCTAAACTCATCCACGTACTGAGCCACAGTACGGTTCCCCTGGCGTAAGTTGCGAAACTCATGCTTCTTCATACTCATAGCTCTAGTTGAGACATGGGCTGTACGGAAAGCTTGCTGAAACTGATCCCATGTAACAGTGGCTATAGGGTAGGTGACAGTGTAATTCTCCCACCATGAGGCTGCTGGTCCATCCAACTGATGTGCGGCAAAACGCACCTTCTCAGCATCGGTACATCCTGCAATGGTTAACTCCCTTCCAATCCTGCAGAGCCAATCATCTGCTACTATGGGCTCGGTGCTACTGGAAAACACCGGCGGCTACAAGCTCAGAAAGCGGGCTAAGTTATCAACTGGTGGGGGTAGTGGTGGATTGTTGCTGTTGTTATTGTTGCCTTGGTTCTGAACTAACAACTACATCAGGGTATTCTGCTGCTGGATCAACTGAGTGAGCTCCGGTGGGAAAGTAAATCCGGGGTCACGTCTCGGAGGCATCTGATGGGTTTAGAGGAGAGAGATTAGAATAGAATGAGGTCTAATGAGAAAACACTACCCATATGCACATGAGACAAACACAAACATTTCACTCAATCAAGCAAGCAAGGGCATACAATCGATCTAACTATCATTACAAAAGTGCTCGGACTATACTATTTACATGTTGGAATACTACTATTGATGTGGTGGTCTACTAAAAATATTCTTCGGTTGAAGACTCCATGATGTCTGCTCCAGCTTCGTCTTCGTAGTCATCATCGCTATTGTCGGGGTCCGAGTCGATGTCATCGATGATAATGTAGTCCTCCGGGCGAATCTCCTTGGGTTCTTCGTCTTCTCCTCCTGGTGGCGGGTCTCCCATGAATACTCCTAGCTTCCTTTCCAAATCGTCATTCTTCTCCACTAGTACGACGATTTCCTCCTCATAATCTTCGCGTGTAGCCTTGAGTTCTTCCTCTAGTTCCGTGATCCTAGTCATCGCCTTCTTCAGATCTATCATTCCTGCGCACATCTGGTTCTCCTAGCGACGAATATGCTGGTTTAACTCCTGAATGAAAGCTGCAATTGATCTATCCTTCCTGGTACTGGTCATCTCCCATTGCTCGTCTCGGCGCCCACAAATCTGATAGATAGTATCCTTAAGCTCCTTATGATAAACTTCTCCAATGCGTCCCATGGTGATGTGAGCTGCCATACTCTTTCCTAGACTCCAGGTTGCTGCATCGAAGGAAAACTCTATGGGCTTAGTGACTGGTGTGAATGTCCTTCCTGGAACTTGAACTTGAACCATCCATCACTCTTCTTTTGGTAAAGTGGCGTTGTAAGTCCCGGTGAAGCTTGGTATTCCAATGTTCAGGTACCTAGTGACTTCCTTCAAGTGTCATCCAAAAGGTGCTTCTTCATCCGATTGTGCAAACTTGTTCCTTGTGCCCGCCATCCTAAAGAGTAGAAAATGGAGAGGAGTCAGAAATGAGAAGAGAATAGTGATCTAGGGCTTTAGCTTAGTGGTCGTGTCCTACACTCAGCGTGTGCTCTGATACCATCTTGTAGCGACCCGACCTCAAACGGTCAAGTCTCTGTGCTTCAGTGTCATCCCTGGATCGGTAATGCTGACACACACACACAGTACTCAAGGATTTATAACAGAGTAGCAATCACACACTTATTACATCGAATGTCTCAAAAGAGAACTTATTACAATAAATATGGCTTAAGGCCATCTAATACTATAACAATGGAAGGCTTGGAAGATAAAGTGAGTCCATCAACTCCAACGGCATAGCTGAGCTGCATGGCAACGACCTAATGAACCTTACTCCTCGTCTGAAAAGTCTGCAACATAATACGTTGCAGCCCGAAAACGGGTCAGCACATGGAATATGCTGGCAAAGTAACATAGTAGAGAAAGAACAGAATAATGCTATCACTACATGCATATTTGGCTGGTGGAAAGCTCTATGGTTATGGTTTTTGCGAAAAGCCATTTTTTCCCTACAACAAAGGAATAGATTTTATTTAACTATCATGGTAGTTGAAACATCATTGAGAAGGTTCCTCCAACTCAATCCCAATTAAAGTAATTAACAACCCAACAATATTAGTTTAGAGTGATGAGGTACTTATGATACTCCAAGTACTAGATACTCAAGATGTCCATAACCGGGGACACGGCTAACCATGATTAGTTCATACACTCTGCAGAGGTTTGCACACTTTTCCCCACAAGACTCGATCTCCTCCGTTAGATTTCTTGCACTACATGGTGTTTGAGAAACGGATGGCCGAGACACAGTCTTTCAGAAGCATTAACCCCTTACTCCGAGCAGACCATACCAACCTACATCCCTCTACCTACTGATCCACCTCTTCGGGAGCTTCACGCAACTTACTCAACTATGCTAGAGCCCATAATAGCTTGTGGCTACACACGGAAGTTTCTAGCATGAAAATATCTCAGTTCCCTTTGAGCCTGGGTGGCGGACCATAGGATTATCACACGGGTACTCCGGGATATCCTAGGACAACACTGGATTCCCCAGGTGCCCAACAAACAATCCACCTAGATGTGTATTCAAGTTGCCACCTTAAGTTGAACCATTAATAAACAATCTCACATCTGTCATGGATTTCACTCACCCAAACCACGTCTAAGAGCATAGCATAGCAATATAAGCAATACGTAGAAGTAACTCCCAAGGGTTTGAATATAACAGGGCAATAGGTTCTACCTCATCAACTACTTCCCAACCCACATGTTAATCACATCCTAACCATGCAATGTTTGAGGATTGCAACTAATGCATAAAAACTGGGTGATTAAGGGGTATGATCAAAGTGTTACTTGCCTTGCTGATGATCTGCAAAACCTAGGGACTCGTAGTAGCACGCTTCGCACTCCGGGTGTTCTATCGCAAACAAAAAATAGCATACATAAGCAATTAAGCAAAGAAATATGGGTAAATCTCAAATAAGAAGATCTAATCAGAAAGTTCAGCTTAAGAACTCCGGTTTGCGAAAAGAATCAAATCAAACGGAGCAACGAAACTCAAACTGCGAAAGAAACAAGATCCGCTTACTAATCTGGACTAAGGTCAAATTTTACAGTAGCAAAAGCTTGTTCACGTTGGTTAAACGGAAAGAGGGTTTCGAGATGAAGATATGGGTGCTTGAATCGCCTGATTCCGACAAACGAGCGAAAAGATAAACTAAAACGAAAATCGGATCAGAAATCGCGATTGAAAATAATCGCGGAAAATCCGAGAAAAAGAAAACTGACGAATAGGCTAACGAACGAAACTTCATTGTCTGCGGCTAACGGGTGAAGACCGTTCGTTAAAACGAACGTACGGATGAACGTCCGCAAAGTAACTAAACCGAGAAAAACCGGCGAACCGATTTAAAAAAATGAACTAGGGTTTCTAAAAAAACCGGATCGGTTTTCTACAGAAAACCGGCGGCGGCGGCGTATACCTCCGGCTCCGGCGGCTTCCACGGCGGGCGGCAAGGTGCGGCGGCAGCGTCGAGCGGCGGCGGTGAGCGACGGTGGCGGGGCGCGGCAGCAACAGTGGCAGCGAGGCGCTGTAGCGGCGGCGGGGCGGAGGGCCGCGGCTTGGGGTCCAAGGGGCCCCGGGCTTCTGCTTATAAGGGGAGGGGCGGTGGTGGCTTGGGGGAGGGGGCAAGGCGGCGTGGGGTGGAGTCCCGGCCAGACTCAGCTTGCGATGGTCGTGTCCTGGCCGGACTCGGCGCGGGAGGCGGCGGCTGGGTAGGCGGGCCGGCGGCCTGGCTCGGCTGGGCCTCGGCCCAGTCGGGCGCTGCATTTTTTTATATAAATAATATAACCGAAACCAAATAAATCCTAGAAAATAAAATAAAAAACTAAAAATGCAAAAACAAATTTTCACCGTCTAAATAAAATATTTAGAACAAGATGAATATTTTCTTGGCCCTAAAATGCAACTTTGAAAAACGTGCAATTTTTCTAATTCAAATAAAATAGCAATAAACTCCGGATAAAATCAAATATTTGATTTTAATATTTTTCACCAATATTTCATTTATTTTGGAGAAGTCATATTATCTCCTCTCATATATTTTAATATGAAATATTTTCGGAGAGAAAAATAATTAAAACCAAAAATCCTCGTTTCAATTTTTGATAAAACTCAAATATGAAAACAGGGAAAATCCCCAACTCTCTCCGAGGGTCCTTGAGTTGCTTAGGATTTCGAGGATCGCGGAACGAAATGCAATAAAATATGACATGCATGAATGATCTATGTATAACGTTCCAAATTGAAATTTGGGATGTTACATTAAGCATAAGAAGAAGATGCTTAACTATATACTGATATTTGATAAGAAACACTTTGAGACTATCACTTTGCCTGCTCCCTCTTTGTTCAACATATTTTCTTGTGTGTTTGAAAAATCTTAAAAAAACAAAAAAAATAGTTGTAGCTTTTAGCTAGTTTACTTTCCATGCTTGTAGTAGTAGTAATTAAAAAGAAAACCCAAAAATATTTCTCGTTCTTCTTTTGCTTGTTGGGAGCTTTCTCGTGTAAATAGTTTTATTTCTTTTCTTGTTCTTTGGGGGTCGAGAGGAGAAGACCATAATGAAAATGTTGAGTGGCTCTCTTATGCATTATTGTTGATCTAACCAAGAGCCCATATTACCTTGTCTTCTCCCTTGTATTGAATGCTTACAGATTCCAGCTTAGTCCAATGCACGTGCACTATTATTATTATCCACACTATTCGGTCATGCAAGTGAAAGGCAATAATGACGATATATGATGAACTGATTGAGATGAGAAAAGCTAGTATGAACTCGACCTCTCTTGTTTTTGTAAATATGATTAGTTCATTGTTCCTGATTCAGCCTATTATGAATGAAACATGTTTGCAATGACAATTAGAGATTATTGTTGCTCATGCCATGCTTAAGTAGCTAGGAGTTTATAATGGTTTACCTTGCGTGCCAACATGCTATTAAAATGTTTGTGATGTGGTATGATAGGGTGGTTATCCTCCTTAATTTGAACGATTCGAGTGGCTTGACTTGGCACATGTTCATGCATGTAGTTGAAGCAAAATCAACAGAGTGTAGGATCGAAAGTATGTCTAGAGGGGGGGTGATTAACCTACTTGACCAAATAAAAATCTAGCCTTTTCCCAATTTTAATTCTTGGCAGATTTTAGCAACTTAGCACAAGTCAAGCAAACAACCAACACATGCAATTGTAAGAGTATAGCAGCGGAATGTAAAACAACTGCATATGAAGGTAAAGGGAGGAGTTTGGAGGGAGCAAATGTAATGTGGACATGGAGATTTTGGCGTGGTTCCGATAGGTGGTGCTATCGTACATCCATGTTGATGGAGACTTCAACCCACGAAGGGTAACGGTTGCGCGTGTTGGGGATCGTAGCAGAAATTCAAAAAAATTCCTACGTGTCACCAAGATCAATCTATGGAGAGACTAGCAACGAGAGAAAGGAGTGCATCTTCATACCCTTGAAGATCGCAATGCGGAAGCGTTACAAGAACGCGGTTGGTGGAGTCGTACACGCAGCGATTCAGATCACGGTTGATTTCAATCTAAGCACCGAACAACGGCGCCTCCGTGTTCAACACACATACAGCCCGGTGATGTCTCCCACGCCTTGATCCAGCAAGGAGAGAGGGAGAGGTTGGGGAAGACTCCGTCCAGCAGCAGCACAACGGCGTGGTGATGGTGGAGGAGCGCGGTACTCCAGCAGGGCTTCGCCAAGCACTACGAGAGACGAGGAGGGAGAGGGGTAGGGCTGCGCCAAGAGAGAGATCAAATCACATGTGTGTTGGGCAGCCCCATACCTCAAGTATATATAGGGGAAGGGGAGGGGCTGCGCCCCCTCTAAGGTTCCCTCCCCAAGGGGGCGACAGCCCTAGATCCCATCTAGGGTGGCGACCAGAGGGGAGAGGGAGAGAGGGGGCGCCCTAGGGTGGGCCTTAAGGCCCATCTGGACCTAGGGTTTGCCCCCTCCCACTCTCCCTGCGCCTTGGGCCTTGGTAGGGGGGTGCACCAGCCCACCTGGGGCTGGTCCCCTCCCACACTTGGCCCACGCAGCCTTCTGGGGCTGGTGGCCCCACCTGGTGGACCCCTGGGACCCTCTCGGTGGTCCCGGTATGTTACTGATAGCACCCGAAACTTTTCCGGTGACCAAAACGGGACTTCCCATATATAAATCTTTACCTCCGGACCATTCCGAAACTCCTCGTGACGTCCGGGATCTCATCCGGGACTCCGAACAACATTCGGTAACCGCGTACATACTTTCCCTATAACCCTAGCGTCATCGAACCTTAAGTGTGTAGACCCTACGGGCTCGGGAATCATGCAGACATGACCAAGACGTCTCTCTGGTCAATAACCAACAGCGGGATTTGGATACCCATGTTGGCTCCCACATGTTCCACGATGATCTCATCGGATGAACCACGATGTCAAGGATTCAACCAATCACGTATACAATTCCCTTTGTCTATCGGTACGATACTTGCCCGAGATTCGATCGTCGGTATCCCGATACCTTGTTCAATCTCGTTACCGGCAAGTCTCTTTACTCATTCCGTAACACATCATCCCGTGATCAACTCCTTGGTCACATTGTGCATGTTATGATGATGTCCTACCGAGTGGGCCCAGAGATACCTCTCCGTTTACACGGAGTGACAAATCCCAGTCTCGATTCGTGCCAACCCAATAGACACTTTCAGAGATACCCGTAGTGCACCTTTATAGCCACCCAGTTACGTTGTGACGTTTGGTACACCCAAAGCATTCCTACGGTATCCGGGAGCTGCACAATCTCATGGTCTAAGGAAATGATACTTGACATTAGAAAAGCTTTAGCATACGAACTACACGATCTTGTGCTAGGCTTAGGATTGGATCTTGTCCATCACATCATTCTCCTAATGATGTGATCCCATTATCAATGACATCCAATGTCCATGATCAGGAAACCATGACCATCTATTGATCAACGAGCTAGTCAACTAGAGGCTTACTAGGGACATGTTGTGGTCTATGTATTCACACATGTATTACGGTCTCCGGATAATACAATTATAGCATGAACAATAGACAATTATCAGGAACAAGGAAATACAATAATAACCATTTTATTATTGCCTCTAGGGCATATTTCCAACAGTCTCCCACTTGCACTAGAGTCAATAATCTAGTTCACATCACTATGTGATTGTAATGAATCCAACACCCAGGGTTTTTTTCATATCTTGCTTGTGAGAGAGGTTTATTAGTCAATGAGTCTGAACCTTTCAGATCCATGTGTGCTTTACAAATCTCTATGTCATCTTGTATATGCAGCTCCCACACGCTACTTGGGGCTATTCCGAATGACTCTCTACTATACGAATCCGATTTACTCCTCAGAGTCATCTGGATTAGTGTCAAAGTTTGCATCGGCGTAACCCTTTACGACGAACTCTTTTACCACCTCCATAATCGAGAAAATTCCTTAGTCCACTAGTTACTAAGGATAACCTTGACCGTTGTCCTGTGATCCATTCCTAGATCACACTTGTACCCCTCGACTGACTCAAGGCTTAGCACGCTTCAGGTGTGGTACACAACATTGCATACTTTAGAGCCTATGTCTAAAGCATAGGGGACGACCTTCGTCCTTTCTCTCTATTATGACGTGGTCAGGTCTTGAGTTTTACTCAATACTCATACCTTATAACATAGCCAAGAACTCCTTCTTTGCCGATCTATTTTGAACTCCTTCAAAATTTTGTCATGGTATGTGTTCGTTTGAAAGTACTATTAAGCGATTTTGATCTATCCTTATAGATATTGATGCTCAATGTTCAAGTAGCTTAATCCAGGTTTTCCATTAAAAACACTTTTCAAATAACCCCGTATGCTTTCCAGAAATTCTACATCATTTCTGATCAACAATATGTTAACAACATATACTCATCAAAAATTCTATAGTGCTCCCACTCACTTCTTTGGAAATACAAGTTTCTCATAAACGTTGTATAAACCCAAAATCTTTGATCATCTCATCAAAGCGTACATTCCAATTCCGAGATGCTTACTCTAGTCCTTAGAAGGATTGCTGGAGCTTTGCATACTTGTTAGCATCTTTCAGGATTGACAAAACCTTCTGGTTGTATCACATACAACCTTCCCTCAAGAAAAACATCGAGGAAACAATGTTTTGACATCCTATCTGCAAGATTTCATAAATAATGCAGTAACTGCTAGCATAATTCCAACAGACTCTTAGCATCGCTACGAGTGAGAAAGTCTCATCGTAGTCAACTCCTTGAACTTGTCGGGAAACATTTTAACGACAAGTCGGGCTTTCTTAATGGTGACACTTACCATCATTGTCTGTCTTCCTTTTAAAATCCATCTGCACCTAACAGCCTTACGACCATCAAGTAGTTCTTTCAAAGTCTATACTTTGTTTTTATACATGGATCCTCTCTCGGATTTTATGGCCTCGAGCCATTCGTCGGAATCCAGGCCCACCATCGCTTCTCCATAGCTCGTAGGTTCATTGTTGTCTAGCAACATGACTTCCAAGACAGGATTACGTACCACTCTGATGTAGTACACATCCTTGTCGACCTATGAGGTTTGGTAGTGACTTGATCCGAAGTTTCATGATCATTATCATAAGCTTCCACTTCAATTGGTGTAGGTGCCACAGGAACAACTTCCTGTGCCTTGCTACACACTAGTTGAAGTGACGGTTCAATAACCTCATCAAGTCTCCACCATCCTCCCACTCAATTCTTTCGAGAGAAAATTTTCCTCGAGAAAGGAACCGTTTCTAGAAACAATCACTTTTGCTTCCGGATCTGAAATAGGAGGTATACCCAACTATTTTTGGGTATTCTATGAAGATGCATTTATCCGCTTTGGGTTCGAGCTTATCAGCCTGAAACTTTTTCACATAAGCATTGCAGCCCATACTTTTTAAGAAACGACAGCTCAGGTTTCTCTAAACCATAGTTCATACGGTGTCATCTCAACGGAATTGTGTGGTGCCCTATTTAAAGTGAATGCGGTTGTCTCTAATGCCTAACCCATAAACGATAGTGGTAATGTCACATCCCTAGTTCTGGCCTGTCCTATGCCTGCTTCCATCTGAGCATCATGTTTAAATTTTTGAAACCTGAACTGAGGAATTTTGGAAGCCTCAAAAACTTAAATAAAAGAGGGGCAAAAACCCTAGAAATCTCATTCATTGCTCCAAAATGCTCTTCTTAAATGTTTGATAATTTTTGGTAAGGGTTCTGGTCCCAACCAAAATATTGAACATTTTTAAGGAATTATTTTTGGGACTTTGGATTTAATTCATTAGCTATTTGAATTTGAATTATATTCATATAATTAGAATATAATTTCAAATACCCCTGATATATTTTATAAGCTTTTGGAAAAGTCCATCTAGCAATATAAAATATTCAGAGGAGTTTTTGGCATTGTTTGAATTATTTTAAATTCAAAACAGTGGCAAAATAAATTAAATAAAACAAAACAGAAGAAAAAAAATAAAAAAGAACAGAAGCCTACCTGGGCCACTTACCTATAGCCGGCCCAGCTGGCCAGCCCATCTGGCCGGCCCAGCCCACCTCCTCCCCCCCCCCCTTGTCATCTTCCTCCTTTGCCAGGAGGACGAACAGAGGCGAGGCGTGGCGCGCGCCCGAGAGGCCTCGGCCACCTCCTGCTTCCCCCTGGCCACCTCCTGCTTCCTCTCGTCGCCCTGGACCCCGTCCGTGACGCCATGCACCCTCCCAGGCCTCGCACTCTCCCCGTGCCTTCTTCCCCCTTTCTCTGGCTCCCTCTCTCCTCCACCGAGCGGAGCCCCGTCGCCACCGACGCCGTTCGCCGCGGCCACCACCACCCTCTCGCCTCCCCGACGCCTCCCAGAGCTCCGCTGTTCCGCCCTCGTCCTCCTCATCGTCTCACGCGACCAGAAGGGCCCCGAGCAGCCGCCATCGACATCGTCTTCAAGCTTCGGCCCCGGCGCCCTTCTCCGTCAATTCGGCCACTCCGGCGCGCCCCCGAGCCCACTAACCCTCCCTACAGCTCCGCGGTGAGCCTCCATGCAGAACCCCTCTCTTTCCCCTCGCGTTTGCGAGCTCTAGGCCATAGCTCCGCCGCGGCCGAACTCCGGCCGCCGCTGACCTCGTCGCCGCCGTCACTGCAGCCACTGGAGCTCCCACCCGAGTGCACCATCGTGCTCAGAACGTTTCCACGAGCCCGTTGCCTGCCGCAGCTCGCCCTCTCGCGCTCCCTAGTGGTCGCCCGTGTCTTACCCGAGCTCCGGCGGCCGCAAACGAGCTCGCCGTCGTCAGCTCCGGCCTCCCCACGACCTAGCAACCGCACCGCTCGACGTGCGGGAGCAAGGGCTCTCCAACGAGCCCAAGCACGGCCTCGTCTGTGCCCTGTAGCATGTTTCCGACGGTCGCCACCGTCTCGGACCTCGCCGGCGTCGAGACGCCGGTGGGGTTGACCCACTTGACCACGGCGGAACCCCCCCTGGGTCGATGACAGGTGGGGCCAGCCCCTGATTAATTAGTTTAGGTGTTAGATTAGTTAACACTAATTAAGTTAGTTAATTATTTAAGCCACTGACATGTGGGCCCAGCCCTGCTGACATTTTCGTTAGTATTAGTTTAACCCTAATCAACCCGGTTAACTAACCTGTGTCACTGACGTGTGGACCCCACACGTCAGGTTTGACCAGCAGCAACGTCTGTTGACCTGCTGACGTCACGGTGACGCACTGCTGACGCAGTAAATGTTTCTGGAATTTAGATAATTCTTAAATGATTTATTAATTCCAGAAAATGCCTAAAACTTCTAAAATTCATAGAAATTCAACCGTAACTCCAAATTAAATAATTTATATATGAAAAATTATCAAAAAAATTCAAGGAATCCATCTGTACCATTTTCATGCATGTTAGAACAACTTATCACTACTGTTTAGGGCAAATGAAGTGAATGACATTTAAATAACCACATATGGAGTTTGAATTTAAATCTTGGATTCAAACCAACTTCATTTAATCTGGTTTTAGATGCATTAGCCCAAAACACATTCATATTGCCATGTCATGATCATGCATCATATTGTGCATTGCATTGATTGTGTTTCTTCTGTGTTTGCCGGTGTTGTTCCCCCTCGGTAGACGTTATACCGATGATGTGATCGTTGACACTGATGAAGACTCAATGTTATCTTCAGAAGTGCCAGGCAAGCAAAACCCCCTTGTTCATTCCGATAAAATCCCACTCTCTCGCACCTGCTCTCTTTTACTGCATTAGGACAACAACGACATATTTGTTACCTGCTGCGGTAGCTGAACCCCTTTATCCTTTGCATGACCTGTCATTGCCACAGTAAATAGATGAAACCCACTAGCATGAGTAGGAGTTGTTTGAGCCCTGATGTGCCTACTCATTCATGCTTGATTGTCATGCCTGCTACTGCTTAGAGTTGAGTTAGGTCTGATTCATCGGGGATGAATCAGAGGCGTGTGAACATGTCCTACTGTGTGTGAGCTAAGTGTGTGAACACGATTTGGTAAAGGTAGCGGTGAGAGGCCATGTAGGAGTACATGGTGGGTTGTCTCATTGCAGCCGTCCTCAGGAACTGAGTTCTGTGTTTGTGATCCATGAACAGCTACTACCACACATTGGGTTCCGGTAACTCGACCCCTCTCGACTTATTAATCAACATGATCTCTGTCCAGGAGTTGCAACTAGTTTCTGGTGTTTGTAGGTAGTGTTAGTAGTCTACCAAGTGGCACCCGGTACAGGTGGGCTTGGGACAGACTAGGCACAGTGGCCCGGTGTACCAAGTGGCACCCGGATGGTGGGCTTGGGAACCCTGCTCACATCGTTTGGGGCCGTAAGCGACACCCCGGCCGGATCTCCTTGCGGATGGAACCCGAATAGGCGATAAACCTGGACTAGAGACTTGTGCGGTTAGTCAGGTCGTGGCCGACTCCCTCGCCCGGCTTCCGTTTGAAGGTTGCCGAGGTACATGACGTGTACAGGGCGGTAAGTGGCGGGAGCGTGTGTGAAGAAGTACACCCCTGCAGGGTTAACATCATCTATTCGAATAGCCGGGTTCCTCGGATATGGAAACTTGGACCCCTTGTACAGTTCATAGACAAGTGAAAGTGGATACTCTAAAATACGCAAGATAAGCGTGAGTGCTATGGATGGCGTTCTCGTAGGGAGACGGGAGCGGATCCATAGTGGTGTATTGGTTGGTGAATATGTGGACTCGTGTGCGCCACTTCAAAAGAGTTACTTGCAGTCGTAGTCCAGGATAGCCACCGAGTCAAAGCTGGCTTGCTGCAGTTAAACTCCACCATCCCCTTTGTTGATAATGATGCATATGTAGTTAGTTCTGATGTAAGTCTTGCTGGGTACATTTGTACTCACGTTTGCCTATTTTATGTTTTGCAGAGAGACTTCGGTCTCACTAGTAGTTTCGCGTGGACTTCGATGTTTAGCTTGTTACCTCAGCTACGATCTTGTGCCCCGACAGGATCTGGTAGATAGTCAGGCTTCTCAGCCTTTTTCATTTCTAGATGTCTGTACTCAGACATGATAGCTTCCGCTTGTGCTTTGACTTGTATGCTCTGAATGTTGGGTCATGAGACTCATGTTTGTATATCTCGCTCCTCCGAGCCTATTGAATAGTTACTTGAGTTGTAGAGTCATGTTGTGATGCCATGTTGTATCTGCACATATCGAGCATATTGTGTGTATGTTGTTGAAATGCTTGGTATGTGTGGGATCTGACTATCTAGTTGTTTATCCTTAGTAGCCTCTCTTACCGGGAAATGTCTCCTAGTGTTTCCACTGAGCCATGGTAGCCTGCTACTGCTCCGGAACACTTAGGCTGGCCGGCATGTGTCCTTCTTCGTTCCTGTGTCTGTCCCTTCGGGGAAATGTCACGCGATGAATACCGGAGTCCTGTTAGCCCGCTACAGCCCGGTTCACCGGAGTCCTGCTAGCCCAGTGCTACAGCCTGGATTCACTCGCTGATGACCGACACGTTCGATGTTGGGTCATGGATGCCTGTCCCTGTAAGTTTGTGCCACTTTGGGTTTACGACTAGCCATGTCAGCCCGGGCTCCTTATCATATGGATGCTAGCGACACTATCATATACGTGTGCCAAAAGACGCAAACGGTCCCGGGCAAAGGTAAGGCGACACCCGTGGGAATACCGTGCGTGAGGCCACAAAGTGATATGGGGTGTTACATGCTAGATCGATGTGGCATTGAGTCGGGGTCCTGACAGCGTTGGTATCAGAGCTTGACTGCCTGTAGGATTACCAAGCCAAACTGGTCGAAGTTGAGTCTAGAAATGCTTTAGTTATATAAGGGAATTGATTGTGGGATGGAACGTAAGGCTCTTTTTACTCCTTATACCTCATGGCCTTCTGATCTGAGTCATCATCTTCTCTTCTACAGGGATTAAGAACTAGGCTATCTCTTCTTTCTATTAGGATCACGTGTTACTAAGCAGTGGACTTATAAGATTGTTGGATTTAAGTCTCAGTTCAGTTCCTACTACTTCCGTATGTTAATTGTTGATCTCGAAACCTTGATATTGTGCTTCTGAGTGGTTATGCCATCATTTTTGTGAATGTCTCAAATCTTTTCTGAGCATTTACAGCCGTTATGCTGTCCGAGTCATCCCAGGTTTCTAAGTAGTCTGATGCAATTGCAAATCCTTTCTTCCCGTTTCAATGTTCCCATGGGCCAGATTAACCACACTAATCAGTGAGTTGAGGTACTCCGTTACCTTGACATATATGTTGGAGATATTATTATGACCCTAGGTGTCTTAGGGGATCATCTAGTAATTTAGCCATGATTTGTGTTCCCAGTGTGATGATTCTGGCCATCATTCTCGAAAGCATCCCGTGATGCTACTTAGTAGTAGGTATTCTATTTCTGGGTTTTGAACCCGAGATTCACTCTACCTACTTCATGTTGATAGTAATTGCTAGTGCCTTTAGGATATTAGTAACCTTTGCGATAGTCCTTGAAGTCCGTGGTATCTTCTTCTTCCAAATACCATGAACTACTTATGGCAGAAGTTCCTCGTTGAACTGAAATATCACAACAGGATTACTTTTGATGAGTTCTCCATTATATATTGTGGCTCCGCCAGTTCTACCTTTCTGCATGGGTTATCCGGAAGAAACATGTTGAACTTGGTTCAACATGCTAAACCATGCATCACAACTCAGAAAATTATATGTTCCTTTGAGTTGTCCTCTTTAGTTGTCTACTGACCTTCGTCTATCAATTGATAGTCAAGGGTATGCATACCTTTGTTTATCGATGCATATTACTCTTGTGGTCCGTCAAGCCATTCTATCGCAGAATGACTAGGAGAAACAAACTCCAGTACCTCATCCATATTTAGGATTGGGTCAAAGTAGTTGTGTTCCGCAGATCAAGTTACAATCCAGCTTCTGGTCTGCTCTACCCTGAAGTATTACCTTCTTTATGACAGGAATTTCATGAGAATTGCACCACCTTTTGTGAATTCTTGCCATAGTGATACTTCTCGCCATCCTTTTTCATTCCTCGGTTCCGTGTTGTTGCAGCCGGAGTGCCGACAAGTGAATCATGGTGTGTGAAATCAATACTCCCAGCAACCTCGTTGCTTGGTAGCTAAAGGATAATAATTTCATTCTTAGCGTGTTGGTTTTTGAATCATCCTTCTAAGACTGATCGTGCTACCTAGTCCTTATTTCCTAATGCACTCTTTGATTAATGAGTTAGGATTTTGTCAAGTCCTCGCTCATTTGATCATATCGTCTTGCCCTCAAAAGCGAGACTGTTCTCGAGCTTAGTAACATATCGGTGGTTCGTGATTTTTCGAAGATCTTCTCGGTAGTATTACCAGGTTGTCACCTGACTGTTATATTGAGCTCGTGATCAAGTTGGTTTCTTGTGAACCACTCTTTCTTCAAGATCGGTGTTAGATATCCCTGAGCTAGTTGGTTGAGCTAGACAACAACTTGGAGAGTTGGAAGATAAAAGCTTGCCTGACTTAGTTCGTTCCAAAGGGATATTCTTGTGTAGTGTGTGTTGAAGAAAGATGATACCTTCATCGATTGGTCCCTGTGATCAGTTGCTGGACCTATTGTCTTATCAATCCTTTGATTTGAGTGTGGGCTATCGTCAAATCAAATCAGAACCAACGATGTTTGTAATGTTGTCTTACTCGTGGTTGACTCCTCGAGCATACGCCATTATATCTTATGGGTCTGACCAATGCTATCACCGTGTTCACTTAACTATGGAATTCCTTCTAAAAGGGAACCCAGATGGATTGTTGTTGAGCCCATTGACCACATTCTTATCTTCTCCATGATGTTGTTGAACATTAAGTTAGTGTTGGAAACTTTTGAAAGCATTTTCTTCATGCTAGCTCATGAAGTACTTGTTTGATGAAAGGAGTGACTTCCTTTGATTCACGTGCATTTTGATGTAAGTTGCCGTCGTGAATTCGAGAAAGTTTGTTTTTGCTCCTTTGGAATCATCCCAAATCAGTCATGCATACGTGCGAAGTATTCGGTGGTTCGGAGACTTGCAACCTCCATTCCATATGTATACCCTAGCACACCAAGCCACTGATTGTTTTGTTCACGGAAAAGGAGTTGATGTGCTAATCCTAGGTCATGCACAAGACTTCCATATCCTCGATTATGGTTCCCAACCAGAACTCGGTAGTGTTTTATTGTAAGACTACCATGTGGGCATGCTTGTCTGGAACAACGTGTTCACATGTTTGTAGCAGAACCAGCTCATGTTTTGGAGCTTGCTATCGTAGTTCATTTCCTGAGAATTTCGCAACGTCATCTCGTCGATTTGTGTTGCAAACTTCCGTTTTTCTTCCTAGACTCGATGAGTCTGGAATATCCTAACACCAACCAGATCGGAATCTCAGGCAGATATGATGGTTGGAGCATTTCCCAAGAACTATAATATTGGTCCCTCGATAACCGGTAAAGTGGATGTCGTGGCCAACACACCCAGCCGGAAGACCTGTTATTATAATATCTTGATCGAGGAAGTTGGCCACCTCCCCATAGGGATTTCGTAGGATTTACTCCTTAGTTGCCCTATGGATTTTTGAGATCCCGAAGTCCGACCTTTTACTTGATGTTCTAGATATCAAACCATAATTATCTATGGATTACGCTAGCACATCAAGGAGAACATTAGAAGCGGAGTGCTAAATGTCTCTCGGTCGATCGCCCAGATTTTGTCTCCTTGGCCTCGCTAGGGTGAAATCTGAGATGATGTTATCTTCTTATGCATCTGCATCGTCCATCGTTGTTCATCATGGTGGTATGTTGTGTTGCCAGGATCCTTGACACGGATGTTGGTAAAACCTTGATGAATATGGAAATGCTCAAGTTCTTGAGAGCACGCACAAGTGCTAGGTGTTATCATCGGCACTAACTGGGTTTGCTCTCAGTTTCCTCGGCAATGCTATGATCTTTTCAAACAGTGAATCCACTCTCTATTGTTGGGTTCTTCCTTAGTTACCAGAATCATTCCCATCATTTGCATTTTGTTCCCAGCTTGCACCGCCAATGTGCCATTCTACCATGGGTCTCTTCCATTTCCGGTGATAAGCAAATTCATCCATTACGTTGTTTTCAACAAGGTAATCCACATCATCCAAGTCCGAGTATGCCATTCTACCGACCCCCTCCAAATGATCGCTTGTGATTGCCTTAGGCTGGTATGAAGAGTTTCAATGATCTCTGGATCAAAGGTAATTCTTTTTGCCACTTAGGGTAATAATCTATGAATCACCCTCCTCCAGGATGTTTCTTCGTGGTATCATGGCAATTCAACTCCTCGCTACGTTGACAACCGATCGCCACATTCTTAAGTCTGGAATTGTTGTCTACCTAGTGAACCTCGTCACCTGCTCCACTCCATCCTTCTAGAGGTATGCTTCGTCTCTCAGCTCGAGAGATGTTGCTATGTCACATTCCGGGAGTTAATCCTGAGTTGTTCGACCTTCGAGAAGACCGATCCTTCTAGAGTTTTCCTTTCCTCTTCTTGTCATGATTAGCTGAAGTTCTCAGAGCAAGACGACAAGACAAAGATGGTGTTCAAATCAACGTTCATTTGAAGTGCAACCTGGATCATGAAGATTGTACTAGTTTGCGTTTTCCCTTCGTCTTACCCTACCCTTGAATCTCGGGTTGAGATTCTTGTTTAGTGGGGGTGAGTTGTCACATCCCTAGTTCTGGCCTGTCCTATGCCTGCTTCCATCTGAGCATCATGTTTAAATTTTTGAAACCTGAACTGAGGAATTTTGGAAGCCTCAAAAACTTAAATAAAAGAGGGGCAAAAACCCTAGAAATCTCATTCATTGCTCCAAAATGCTCTTCTTAAATGTTTGATAATTTTTGGTAAGGGTTCTGGTCCCAACCAAAATATTGAACATTTTTAAGGAATTATTTTTGGGACTTTGGATTTAATTCATTAGCTATTTGAATTTGAATTATATTCATATAATTAGAATATAATTTCAAATACCCCTGATATATTTTATAAGCTTTTGGAAAAGTCCATCTAGCAATATAAAATATTCAGAGGAGTTTTTGGCATTGTTTGAATTATTTTAAATTCAAAACAGTGGCAAAATAAATTAAATAAAACAAAACAGAAGAAAAAAATAAAAAGAACAGAAGCCTACCTGGGCCACTTACCTGTAGCCGGCCCAGCTGGCCAGCCCATCTGGCCGGCCCAGCCCACCTCCTCCCCCCCCTTGTCATCTTCCTCCTTTGCCAGGAGGACGAACAGAGGCGAGGCGTGGCGCGCGCCCGAGAGGCCTCGGCCACCTCCTGCTTCCCCCTGGCCACCTCCTGCTTCCTCTCGTCGCCCTGGACCCCGTCCGCGACGCCACGCACCCTCCCAGGCCTCGCACTCTCCCCGTGCCTTCTTCCCCCTTTCTCTGGCTCCCTCTCTCCTCCACCGAGCGGAGCCCCGTCGCCACCGACGCCGTTCGCCGCGGCCACCACCACCCTCTCGCCTCCCCGACGCCTCCCAGAGCTCCGCTGTTCCGCCCTCGTCCTCCTCATCGTCTCACGCGACCAGAAGGGCCCCGAGCAGCCGCCATCGACATCGTCTTCAAGCTTCGGCCCCGGCGCCCTTCTCTGTCAATTCGGCCACTCCGGCGCGCCCCCGAGCCCACTAACCCTCCCTACAGCTCCGCGGTGAGCCTCCATGCAGAACCCCTCTCTTTCCCCTCGCGTTTGCGAGCTCTAGGCCATAGCTCCGCCGCGGCCGAACTCCGGCCGCCGCTGACCTCGTCGCCGCCGTCACTGCAGCCACTGGAGCTCCCACCCGAGTGCACCATCGTGCTCAGAACGTTTCCACGAGCCCGTTGCCTGCCGCAGCTTGCCCTCTCGCGCTCCCTGGTGGTCGCCCGTGTCTTACCCGAGCTCCGGCGGCCGCAACCGAGCTCGCCGTCGTCAGCTCCGGCCTCCCCACGACCTAGCAACCGCACCGCTCGACGCGCGGGAGCAAGGCCTCTCCAACGAGCCCAAGCACGGCCTCGTCCGTGCCCTGTAGCATGTTTCCGACGGTCGCCACCGTCCCGGACCTCGCCGGCGTCGAGACGCCGGTGGGGTTGACCCACTTGACCACGGCGGAACCCCCCCTGGGTCGATGACAGGTGGGGCCAGCCCCTGATTAATTAGTTTAGGTGTTAGATTAGTTAACACTAATTAAGTTAGTTAATTATTTAAGCCACTGACATGTGGGCCCAGCCCTGCTGACATTTTCGTTAGTATTAGTTTAACCCTAATCAACCCGGTTAACTAACCTGTGTCACTGACGTGTGGACCCCACACGTCAGGTTTGACCAGCAGCAACGTCTGTTGACCTGCTGATGTCACGGTGACGCACTGCTGACGCAGTAAATGTTTCTGGAATTTAGATAATTCTTAAATGATTTATTAATTCCAGAAAATGCCTAAAACTTCTAAAATTCATAGAAATTCAACCGTAACTCCAAATTAAATAATTTATATATGAAAAATTATCAAAAAAATTCAAGGAATCCATCTGTACCATTTTCATGCATGTTAGAACAACTTATCACTACTGTTTAGGGCAAATGAAGTGAATGACATTTAAATAACCACATATGGAGTTTGAATTTAAATCTTGGATTCAAACCAACTTCATTTAATCTGGTTTTAGATGCATTAGCCCAAAACACATTCATATTGCCATGTCATGATCATGCATCATATTGTGCATTGCATTGATTGTGTTTCTTCTGTGTTTGCCGGTGTTGTTCCCCCTCGGTAGACGTTATACCGATGATGTGATCGTTGACACTGATGAAGACTCAATGTTATCTTCAGAAGTGCCAGGCAAGCAAAACCCCCTTGTTCATTCCGATAAAATCCCACTCTCTCGCACCTGCTCTCTTTTACTGCATTAGGACAACAACGACATATTTGTTACCTGCTGCGGTAGCTGAACCCCTTTATCCTTTGCATGACCTGTCATTGCCACAGTAAATAGATGAAACCCACTAGCATGAGTAGGAGTTGTTTGAGCCCTGATGTGCCTACTCATTCATGCTTGATTGTCATGCCTGCTACTGCTTAGAGTTGAGTCAGGTCTGATTCATCGGGGATGAATCAGAGGCGTGTGAACATGTCCTACTGTGTGTGAGCTAAGTGTGTGAACACGATTTGGTAAAGGTAGCGGTGAGAGGCCATGTAGGAGTACATGGTGGGTTGTCTCATTGCAGCCGTCCTCAGGAACTGAGTTCTGTGTTTGTGATCCATGAACAGCTACTACCACACATTGGGTTCCGGTAACTCGACCCCTCTCGACTTATTAATCAACATGATCTCTGTCCAGGAGTTGCAACTAGTTTCTGGTGTTTGTAGGTAGTGTTAGTAGTCTACCAAGTGGCACCCGGTACAGGTGGGCTTGGGACAGACTAGGCACAGTGGCCCGGTGTACCAAGTGGCACCCGGATGGTGGGCTTGGGAACCCTGCTCACATCGTTTGGGGCCGTAAGCGACACCCCGGCCGGATCTCCTTGCGGATGGAACCCGAATAGGCGATAAACCTGGACTAGAGACTTGTGCGGTTAGTCAGGTCGTGGCCGACTCCCTCGCCCGGCTTCCGTTTGAAGGTTGCCGAGGTACATGACGTGTACAGGGCGGTAAGTGGCGGGAGCGTGTGTGAAGAAGTACACCCCTGCAGGGTTAACATCATCTATTCGAATAGCCGGGTTCCTCGGATATGGAAACTTGGACCCCTTGTACAGTTCATAGACAAGTGAAAGTGGATACTCTAAAATACGCAAGATAAGCGTGAGTGCTATGGATGGCGTTCTCGTAGGGAGACGGGAGCGGATCCATAGTGGTGTATTGGTTGGTGAATATGTGGACTCGTGTGCGCCACTTCAAAAGAGTTACTTGCAGTCGTAGTCCAGGATAGCCACCGAGTCAAAGCTGGCTTGCTGCAGTTAAACTCCACCATCCCCTTTGTTGATAATGATGCATATGTAGTTAGTTCTGATGTAAGTCTTGCTGGGTACATTTGTACTCACGTTTGCCTATTTTATGTTTTGCAGAGAGACTTCGGTCTCACTAGTAGTTTCGCGTGGACTTCGACGTTTAGCTTGTTACCTCAGCTACGATCTTGTGCCCCGACAGGATCTGGTAGATAGTCAGGCTTCTCAGCCTTTTTCATTTCTAGATGTCTGTACTCAGACATGATAGCTTCCGCTTGTGCTTTGACTTGTATGCTCTGAATGTTGGGTCATGAGACTCATGTTTGTATATCTCGCTCCTCCGAGCCTATTGAATAGTTACTTGAGTTGTAGAGTCATGTTGTGATGCCATGTTGTATCTGCACATATCGAGCATATTGTGTGTATGTTGTTGAAATGCTTGGTATGTGTGGGATCTGACTATCTAGTTGTTTATCCTTAGTAGCCTCTCTTACCGGGAAATGTCTCCTAGTGTTTCCACTGAGCCATGGTAGCCTGCTACTGCTCCAGAACACTTAGGCTGGCCGGCATGTGTCCTTCTTCGTTCCTGTGTCTGTCCCTTTGGGGAAATGTCACGCGATGAATACCGGAGTCCTGTTAGCCCGCTACAGCCCGGTTCACCGGAGTCCTGCTAGCCCAGTGCTACAGCCTGGATTCACTCGCTGATGACCGACACGTTCGATGTTGGGTCATGGATGCCTGTCCCTGTAAGTTTGTGCCACTTTGGGTTTACGACTAGCCATGTCAGCCCGGGCTCCTTATCATATGGATGCTAGCGACACTATCATATACGTGTGCCAAAAGACGCAAACGGTCCCGGGCAAAGGTAAGGCGACACCCGTGGGAATACCGTGCGTGAGGCCGCAAAGTGATATGGGGTGTTACATGCTAGATCGATGTGGCATTGAGTCGGGGTCCTGACAGGTAATTTGATAAGAGACATCATGGTATGCACCATATCCAATAGGGTGCAGTTATGATGTTCGGACACACCATCACACAATGGTGTTCCAGGCGGTATTAGTGGTGAAACAATTTCCACAATGTCTTAATTGTGTGCCAAACTCGTAACTCAGATATTCATCTCTATGATCATATCATAGACATTTTATCATCTTGTCACGACGAGCTTCAACTTCACTCTGAAATTACTTGAACCTTTCAATAATTCAGACTTGTGTTTCATCAAGTAAATATACTCAGCATCTACTCAAATCATCTGTGAAGTAAGAACATAACGATATCCACTGCGTGCCTCAGCACTCATTGGACTACACACATCAAAATGTATTACTTCCAACAAGTTGCTTTCTTGTTCCATCTTACTGAAAACGAGGTCTTTCAGTCATCTTGCCCATGTGGTATGATTTGCATGTCTCAAGTGATTCAAAATCAAGTGAGTCCAAACGATCCATCTGTATGGAGTTTCTTCATGCATATCTACCAATAGACATGGTTCGCATGTCTCAATCTTTTCAAAAATGAGTGAGTCCGAAGATCCATAAACGTGGAGCTTCTTCATGCGTTTTACACCAACATGACTCAAATGGCAGTGCCACAAGTACGTGGTACTATCATTACTATCTTATATCTTTTGGCATGATCATGTGTATCACTATGATCGAGATTCAATAAACCATTTATTTTAGGTGCAAGACCACTGAAGGTATTATATTCAAATAAACAGAGTAACCATTATTCTCCTTAAAAGAATAACCGTGTGGCGATAAACATAATCCAATCATGTCTATGCTCTACGCAAACACCAAATAACAATTATTTCGGTTTAACACCAATCCCGATGGTAGAGGGAGTGTGCGATGTTTGATGACATCAACCTTGGAAATACTTCCAACATATCGTCATCTCACCTTTAGCTAGTCTCCGTAGCCTTTTATTTCGAGTTACTAACACTTAGCAACCGAACCGGTATTTATTACCCTGTTGCTACTAGGAGTACTAGTAAAGTACACAATAATATAATGTATATTCAAAATACTTCTATCGACCTTGCCAGCCTTCTCATTTACCAAGTATCTAGGGTAGTTCTGCTTCAGTGACCGTTCCCCTCATTATAGAAGCACTTAGTCTCGGGTTTGGTTCAACCTTGGGTTTCTTCACTAGAGCAGCAACTGATTTGCCATCTCATGAAGTATCCCTTCTTTCCCTTGCCCTTCTTGAAACTAGTGGTTTTACTAACCATCAACAATTGATGCTCCTACTTGATTTCTACTTTCACGGTGTCAAACATCGCGAATTGCTCAAGGATCATCATGTCTATCCCTGATATGTTATAGTTCATCACTAAGCTCTAATAGCTTGGTTGCAGTGACTATGGAGAACTATCACTATCTCATGTGGAATATTAACTCCCACTTGATTCAAGCGATTGTAGTACTCAGACAATCTAAGCACATGCTCAACGATTGAGCTTTTCTCCCTTAGTTTGCAGGCTTAAGAAACTCGTCAGAGGTCTCATACCTCTTGATGTGGGCACTAGTCTGAAATCCCAATTTCAGTCTTTGGAACATCTCATATGCTCTGCGACGTTTCAAAGCCGTCTTTGGTGCCACAATTCTAAACCGTTAGTATTACGCACTGAACTCTCACGTAGTCATCAAAACGTGTATGTCATATGTTTCCCAACATCTACAGACGACGCTCGAGGTTCAACGCACTGAGCGGTGCATTAAGGACATAGCCCTTCTGTGCAGCAATGAGGACAATCCTCAGTTCACGGACCGAGTCCGCATAATTGCTACTATCAACTCTCAACTAAATTTTCTCTAGGAACATATCTAAAACAGTAGAACCAAAGCGTGAGCTACGACATAATTTGCAAAGACCTTTTGACTAAGTTCATGATAATTAAGTTCATCTAATCAAATTATTCAATGAACTCACACTTAGATAGACATCCCTCTAGTCATCTAAGTGATACATGATCCGAGTCAACTAGGCCGTGTCCGATCATCACGTGAGACAGACTAGTCATCATCGGTGAACATCTTCATGTTGATCGTATCCACTATACGACTCATGTTCGACCTTTCGGTCTTCCGTGTTCCAAGGCCATGTCTGTACATGCTAGGCTCGTCAAGTTAACCTAAGTGTATTGCGTGTGTAAATCTGGCTTACACCCATTGTATGCGAACGTTAGAACCTATCACACCCGATCATCACGTGGTGCTTCGGAACAACGGGCCTTAGCAATGGTGCACAGTTAGGGGGAACACAATCCTTGATATTTTAATGAGGGATCATCTTATTTATGCTACCGTCGTTCTAAGCAAATAAGATGTAAACATGACAAACATCACATGCAAATCATAAAGTGACATGATATGGCCAATATCATCTTGCGCCTTTGATCTCCATCTTCGAGGCACGGCATGAACACCATTGTCACCGGCATGACACCATGATCTCCATCATCGTGTCTTCATGAAGTTGCCTCGCCAACTATTACTTCTACTACTATGGCTAACGGTTAGCAATAAAGTAAAGTAATTACATGGCGTTTTCATTGACATGCAGGTCATAAATAAATTAAAACAACTCATATGGCTCCTGCCGGTTGTCATACTCATCGACATGCAAGTCGTGATTCCTATTACAAGAACATGATCAATCTCATACATCACATATATCATTCATCACATCCTTTTGGCCATATCACATCACGTAGCATACCCTGCAAAAACAAGTTAGACGTCCTCTAATTGTTGTTGCATGTTTTACATGGCTGCTAAGGGTTTCTAGCAATAACGTTTCTTACCTACGCAAAACCACAACGTGATATGCCAATTTCTATTTACCCTTCATAAGGACCCTTTTCATCGAATCCGATCTGACTAAAGTGGGAGAGACAGACACCCGCTAGCCACCTTATGCAACTAGTGCATGTCAGTCGGTGGAACCAGTCTCACGTAAGAGTACGTGTAAGGTCGGTCCGGGCCGCTTCATCCCACAATGTCGCCGAATCAAGATAAGACTAGTAACGGCAAGCAAATTGAACAAATCATCGCCCACAACTACTTTGTGTTCTACTCGTGCATAGAATCTACGCATAGACCTAGCTCATGATGCCACTGTTGGGGATCGTAGCAGAAATTCAAAAAATTTCCTACGTGTCACCAAGATCAATCTATGGAGAGACTAGCAACGAGAGAAAGGAGTGCATCTTCATACCCTTGAAGATCGCAATATGGAAGCGTTACAAGAACGCGGTTGGTGGAGTCATACACACAACGATTTAGATCGCGGTCGATTCCAATCTAAGCGTCGAACAACGGCGCCTCCGCGTTCAACACACGTACTGCCCGGTGACGTCTCCCACGCCTTGATCCAGCAAGGAGAGAGGGAGAGGTTGGGGAAGACTCCGTCCAGCAGCAGCACAACGGCATGGTGATGGTGGAGGAGCTCGGTACTCCAGCAGGGCTTCGCCAAGCACTACGAGAGACGAGGAGGGAGAGGGGTAGGGCTGCGCCAAGAGAGAGATCAAATCACATGTGTGTTGCGCAGCCCCATACCTCAAGTATATATAGGGGAAGGGGAGGGGCTGCGCCCCCTCTAGGGTTCCCTCCCCAAGGGGGGCGGCAGCCCTAGATCCCATCTAGTGTGGCGGCCACAGGGGAGAGGGAGAGAGGGGGCGCCCTAGGGTGGGCCTTAAGGTCCATCTGGACCTAGGATTTGCCCCCTCCCACTCTCCCTGCGCCTTGGGCCTTGGTGGGGGCGCACCAGCCCACATGGGGCTGGTCCCCTCCCACACTTGGCCCACGCAGCCTTCTGGGGCTGGTGGCCCCACCTGGTGGACCCCCGGGACCCTCCCGGTGGTCCCGGTACGTTATCGATAGCACCCGAAACTTTTCTGGTGACCAAAATGGGACTTCCCATATATAAATCTTTACCTCCGGACCATTCCGGAACTCCTCGTGACGTCCGGGGTCTCATCCGGGACTCCGAACAACATTCGGTAACCGCGTACATACTTTCCCTATAACCCTAGCGTCATCGAACCTTAAGTGTGTAGACCCTACGGGCTCGGGAATCATGCAGACATGACCGAGACATCTCTCTGGTCAATAACCAACAGTGGGATCTGGATACCCATGTTGGCTCCCACATGTTACATGATGATCTCATCGGATGAACCACGATGTCAAGGATTCAACCAATCCCATATACAATTCCCTTTGTCTATCGGTACGATACTTGCCCGAGATTCGATCGTCGGTATTCCGATACCTTGTTCAATCTTGTTACCAGCAAGTCTCTTTACTCATTCCGTAACACATCATCCCGTGATCAACTCCTTGGTCACATTGTGCACATTATGATGATGTCCTACCGAGTGGGCCCAGAGATACCTCTCCATTTACACGGAGTAACAAATCCCAGTCTCGATTCGTGCCAACCCAACAGACACTTTCGGAGATACCCGCAGTGCACCTTTAAAGCCACCCAGTTACGTTGTGACGTTTGGTACACCCAAAGCATTCCTACGGTATCCGGGAGCTGCACAATCTCATGGTCTAAGGAAATGATACTTGACATTAGAAAAGCTTTAGCATACGAACTACATGATCTTGTGCTAGGCTTAGGATTGGGTCTTGTCCATCACATCATTCTTCTAATGATGTCATCCCGTTATCAATGACATCCAATGTCCATGATCAGGAAACCATGACCATCTATTGATCAACAGGCTAGTCAACTAGAGGCTTACTAGGGACATGTTGT
Source organism: Triticum dicoccoides (assembly GCF_002162155.2). NCBI lineage: Eukaryota > Viridiplantae > Streptophyta > Magnoliopsida > Poales > Poaceae > Triticum > Triticum dicoccoides. The sequence continues at coordinate 371,668,955 of NC_041388.1, read as the reverse complement.
TGTCTATGTATTCACACATGTATTACGGTCTCCGGATAATACAATTATAGCATGAACAATAAACAATTATCATGAACAAGGAAATACAATAATAATCATTTTATTATTGCCTCTAGGGCATATTTCCAATAGCGCGAGTCCACGGAGGGCTCCACCCATGAAGGTACTACCTCTTGAGCATTGTGTTGGTTTTCCCCGAAGAGAAAGGGATGATGCAGCAAGGTAACGTGAGTATTTCCCCCAGTTTTTGAGAACCAAGGTATCAATCCAGTAGGAGGCTACATGCGAGTCCCTTGTACCTGCACAAAACAAATAAATCCTCGCAACCAACGTGAATAGGGGTTGTCAATCCCTACACGGCCAATTACGAGAGTGAGATCTGACAGATATGATAAGATAATGTTTTTCGTATTTTTGTGGTAAAGATGCAAAGTAAAATAAAAGCAAAGTAAAAAGCAAAGGAAATAACTAAGTAGTAGGAGATTAATATGATGAAGATAGACCCGGGGGCCATAGGTTTCCCTAGTGGCTTCTCTCGAGAGCATAAGTATTCTACGGTGGGTGAACAAATTACTGTTGAGCAATTGACAGAATTGAGCATTGTTATGAGAATATCTAGGTATGATCATGTACATAGGCATCACGTCTGAGACAAGTAGACCGACTCCTGCCTGCATCTACTACTATTACTCCACTCATCGACCGCTATCCAGCATGCATCTAGAGTATTAAGTTAATGAAAACAAAGTAACGCCTTAAGCAAGATGACATGATGTAGAGGGATAAACTCATGCAATATGATTAAAACCCCATCTTGTTATCCTCGATGGCAACAATACAATACGTGCCTTGCTGCCCCTACTGTCACTGGGAAAGGACACTACAAGATTGAACCCAAAGCTAAGCACTTCTCCCATTGCAAGAAAGATCAATCTAGTGGGCCAAACCAAACTGATAATTCGAAGAGACTTGCAAATATAACCAATCATACATAAAAGAATTCAGAGAAGATTCAAATATTGTTCATAGATAGACTTGATCATAAACCCACAATTCATCGGTCTCAACAAACACACCGCAAAAGAAGATTACATCGAGTAGATCTCCACAAGGGAGGGGTAGAACATTGTATTGAGATCCAAAAAGAGAGAAGAAGCCATCTAGCTACTAACTATCGACCTGTAGGTCTGAGGTGAACTACTCACACTTCATCGGAGGGGCTATGATGTTGATGTAGAAGCCCTCCGTGATTGATGCCCCCTCCGGCGGAGCTCCAGAACAGGCACCAAGATGAGATCTCGTGGATACAGAAAGTTGCGGCAGTGGAATTAGGGTTTTGGCTCCGTATCTGATCATTTGGGGGTACGTAGGTATATATAGGAGGAACGAGTACGTTGGTGGAGCAACAGGGGGCCCACGAGGGTGGAGGGCGCGCCTGGGGGGTAGGCACGCCCCCCTACCTTGTGGCCTCCTCTTTTGTGTTTTGACATAGGGTCCAAGTCTCCCGGGTCTTATTCGTTGAGAAAATCACGTTCCCGAAGGTTTCATTCCGTTTGGGCTCCGTTTGATACTCCTTTTCTTCGAAACCCTAAAACAGGCAAAAAACAGCAATTCTGGGCTGGGCCTCCGGTTAATAGGTTAGTCCCAAAAATAATATAAAAGTGGATAATAAAGCCCAATAATGTCCAAAATAGTAGATAATATAGCATGGAGCAATCAAAAAATATAGATATGTTGGCGACGTATCAAGCATCCCCAAGGTTAATTCCTGCTCGTCCTCGAGTAGGTAAATGATAAAAACAGAATTTTTGATGCGGAGTGCTACTTGGCATAATTTTAATGTAATTCTTCTTAATTGTGGTATGAATATTCAGATCCGAAAGATTGAAGACAAAAGTTCATATTGACATAGAAATAATAATACTTCAAGCATACTAACAAAGCAATTATGTCTTCTCAAAATAACATGGCCAAAGAAAGTTCATCCCTACAAAATCATATAGTTTAGTCATGCTTCATTTTTGTCACACAAGAATGCTCTCATCATGCACAACCCCGATGACAAGCCAAGCAACTGTTTCATACTTTAGTAATCTCAAACCTATAAACTTTCACGCAATATATGAGCGCGAGCCATGGACATAGCACTATGGGTGGAATAGAATATAATGAGGGGGTTATGTGGAGAAGACAAAAAGGAGAAAGTCTCACATCAACGAGGCTAATCAATGGGATATGGAGATGCCCACCGATTGATGTTAATGCAAGGAGTAGGGATTGCCATGCAACGGATGCACTAGAGCTTTAAATGTATGAAAGCTCAACAAAAGAAACTAAGTGGGTGTGCATCCAACTTGCTTGCTCACGAAGACCTAGGGCACTTGAGTAGGCCCATTGTTGGAATATACAAGCCAAGTTCTATAATGAAAATTCCCACTAGTATATGAAAGTGACAAAACAAGAGACTCTCTATCATGAAGATTACGGTGCTACTTTGAAGCACAAGTGTGGCAAAGGATAGTAATATTGTCCCTTCTCTCTTTTTCTCTCAGTTTTTTTATTTGGCCTTTCTCTTTTTTTCCTATGGCCTTTCTTTTTTTTAATTCCTCACTTGGGACAATGCTCTAGAAAATGATGATCATCACACTTCTATTTATTTACAACTCAATGATTACAACTCGATACTAGAACAAAAGATGACTCTATATGAATGCCTCCGGCGGTGTACCGGGATATGCAATGGACCAAGAGTGACATGTATGAAAGAATTATGAACGGTGGCTTTGCCACAAATACTATGTCAACTACATGATCATGCTAAGCAATATGACAATAATGAATATGTCATGATAAATGGAATGGTGGAAAGTTGCATGGCAATATATCTCGGAATGGCTATGGAAATGCCATAATAGGTAGGTATGGTGGCTGTTTTGAGGAAGATATAAGGAGGTTTATGTGTGAAAGAGCGTATCATATCACGGGGTTTGGATGCACTGGTGAAGTTTGCGCCAACTCTCAATGTGAGAAAGGGCAATGCACGGTACCGAAGAGGCTAGCAAGGATGGAAGGGTGAGAGTGTGTATAATCCATGGACTCAACATTAGTCATAAAGAACCCACATACTTATTGCAAAAATCTACAAGTCATCAAAAACCTCGGCACTACGCGCATACTCCTAGGGGGATATATTGGTAGGAAAAGACCATCGCTCGTCCCCGACCGCCACTCATAAGGAGGACAATCAAATAACACCTCATGTTTCAAATTTGTTACATAACGTTTACCATACATGCATGCTACGGGACTTGCAAACTTCAACACAAGCATTTCTCAATTTCACAACTACTCAACTAGCACGACTTTGATATTATTACCTCCATATCTCAAAACAATCATCAAGCATCAAACTTCTCTTAGTATTCAAAACACTCATAAGAAAATTTTACTAATGAATACCTAGTATATTAGGATTTTAAGTAAAATACCATGCTATTTAAGACTCTCAAAATAATCTAAGTGAAGCATGAGAGATCAATAGTTTCTATAAAACAAATCCACCACCGTGCTCTAAAAGATATAAGTGAAGTACTAGAGCAAAACTATATAACTCAAAAGATATAAGCGAAGCACATAGAGTATTCTAACAAATTCCAAATCATGTATGGCTCTCTCAAAATGTGAGTACATCAAGGATGATTGTGTTAAACTAAAAAGTAAAGACTCAAATCATACAAGACGCTCCAAGCAAAACACATATCATGTGGTGAATAAAAATATAGCTTGAAGTAAAGTTACCGATAGAAGTAGATGAAAGAGGGGATGCCTTCCGGGGCATCCCCAAGCTTTGGCTTTTAGGTGTCCGTAGATTATCTTGGGGGTGCAATGGGCATCCCCAAGCTTAGGCTCTTGCCACTCCTTGTTCCATAATCCATCAAATCTTTACCCAAAACTTGAAAACTTCACAACACAAACCTTAAAGTAGAAAATCTCGTGAGCTCCGTTAGCGAAAGAAAACAAAAGACCACTTCAAGGTACTGTAATTAACTCATTATTTATTTATATTTGTGTTATACCTACTGTATTACAACTTCTCTATGGTTTATAAACTATTTTACTAGCCATAGATTCATCAAAATAAGCAAACAATACATGAAAAACAGAATCTGTCAAAAACAGAACAGTCTGTAGTAATCTGTAGCTAGAGCAAGATCTGGAGCCCCAAAAATTCTAAAATAAATTTATGGACGTGAGGAATTTATCTATTAATCATCTTCAAAAAGAATTAACTAAATAGAACTTTCCAAATAAAAATGTCAGCAGTTCTCGTGAGCGCTAAAGTTTCTGTTTTTACAGCAAGTGTAACAAGACTTTCCCCAAGTCTTCCCAATGGTTCTACTTGGCACAAACACTAATTAAACACAAAAAACACAACCAAAACATAGGCTAGATAAATTATTTATTGAATAACAGCAAGGAAAAATATTGGGTTGTCTCCCAACAAGCGCTTTTCTTTTAAAGGCTTATAGCTAGGCATTGATAATTTTAATGATGCTCACATGAAAGACAAGAATTGAAGCACAAAGAGAGCATCATAAAACATGTGACAAACACATCTAAGTCTAACATACTTCCTATGCATAGGCATCTTATAGGCAAACAAATTATCAAGGCAAGCAAAAACTAGCATATGCAAGGAAGCGGAACGAAACAATAGCAATCTCAACATAACGAGAGGTAATTTAGTAACATGAAAATTTCTACCACTATATTTTCCTCTCTCATAATGATTACATGTAGGATCATAAGCAAATTCAACAAAATAGCTATCACATAAAATATTTTCAACACGATCCACATGCATGCAAAGTTGATACTCTTCCAAAATAGTGGGATTAACATTAACTAAAGTCATGACTTCTCCAAACCCACTTTTATCAATATTGCAAACATTATTATCAATCTCATATTCATCATGGGGCTTAAATAAATTTTCAAGATTATAAGAAGAATCACCCCAATCATGATCATTGCAACAAGTAGAGGTCATAGCAAAACTAGCATCCCCAAGCTTAGGGTTTTGCATATTATTAGCACAATTTATATCAATAGAATTTATACTATCATCATTGCAATCATGCTTCTTATTCAAAGATCCATCAGGAATCACTCCATAAGGTACTTTATCACAATTTTCAGATTCACGAATTTCAAGCAAAACTCCATAAAGATAATCTAGTGCACAAAACTCACTGGCAATTGGTTCATTATAATTGGATCTCTTAAAAAGATTAGCAAGCGGATGAGGATCCATAGATCTTAGGTTCTCTATTTAGTAATAAATAAACAACTATTCCAACCATACGAGCAAACAAGAAACGGGCAAAAAGAGGCAAATAGAGAAAGAGAGGGAGTATAGAGAGAGAGGGCGAATAAAACGGCAAGGATGAAGTGGGGGAGAGGAAAACGAGAGGCAAATGGTAAATAATGTAATGCAGGAGATAAGGGTATGTGATGGGTACTTGGTATATTGACTTTTGCGTAGACCTCGCCGGCAACGGCGCCAGAAATCCTTCTTGCTACCTCTTGAGCACTATGTTGGTTTTCCCTGAAGAGGAAGGGATGATGCATCAAAGTAGCGTAAGTATTTCCCTCAGTTTTTGAGAACCAAGGTATCAATCCAGTAGGAGGCTACGCGCGAGTCCCTCATACCTGCACAAAACAAATAAATCCTCACAACCAACGCAAATAGGGGTTGTCAATCCCTACACGGCCACTTACGAGAGTGAGATCTGATAGATATGATAAGATAATGTTTTTGGTATTTTTGTGGTAAAGATGCAAAGTAAAATAAAAGCAAAGTAAAAAAGCAAAGGAAATAACTAAGTAGTAGGAGATTAATATGATGAAGATAGACCCGGGGGCCATAGGTTTCACTAGTGGCTTCTCTCGAGAGCATAAGTATTCTACGGTGGGTGAACAAATTACTGTTGAGCAATTGATAGAATTGAGCATAGTTATGAGAATATCTAGGTATGATCATGTATATAGGCATCACATCCGAGACAAGTAGACCGACTCCTGCCTGCATCTACTACTATTACTCCACTCATCGACCGCTATCCAGCATGCATCTAGAGTATTAAGTTAATGAAAACAGAGTAACGCCTTAAGCAAGATGACATAATGTAGAGGGATAAACTCATGCAATATGATGAAAACCCCATCTTGTTATCCTCGATGGCAAAAATACAATACGTGCCTTGCTGCCCCTACTGTCACTGGGAAAGGACACTGCAAGATTGAATCCAAAGCTAAGCACTTCTCCCATTGTAAGAAAGATCAATCTAGTAGGCCAAACCAAACTGGTAATTCGAAGAGACTTGCAAAGATAACCAATCATACATAAAAGAATTCAGAGAAGATTCAAATATTGTTCATAGATAGACTTGATCATAAACCCACAATTCATCGGTCTCAACAAACACACCGCAAAAGAAGATTACATCGAATAGATCTCCACAAGAGAGGGGGATAACATTGTATTGAGATCAAAAAAGAGAGAAGAAGCCATCTAGCTACTAACTATGGACCCGTAGGTCTGAGGTGAACTACTCACACTTCATCGGAGGGGCTATGGTGTTGATGTAGAAGCCCTCCGTGATCGATGCCCCCTCCGGCGGAGCTCCGGAACAGGCCCCAAGATGGGATCTCGTAGATACAAAAAGTTGCGGCGGTGGAATTAGGGTTTTGGCTCCGTATCTAATCGTTTGGGGGTACTAGGTATATATAGGAGGAACGAGTACATCAGGGGAGCAACAGGGGGCCCACGAGGGTGGAGGGCGCACCTGGGGGGTAGGCGCGCCCCCAAGATGGGATCTCGTGGATACACAAAGTTATGGCAGTGGAATTAGGGTTTTGGCTCCGTATCTGATCGTTTGGGGGTACGTAGGTATATATAGGAGGAAGGAGTACGTCGGTGGAGCAATACGGGGCCCACGAGGGTGGAGGGCGCGCCTGGGGGGGTAGGCGTGCCCCCCTACCTCATGGCCTCCTCTTTTTTGTCTTGACGTAGGGTCCAAGTCTCCCGGGTCTTGTTCGTTGAGAAAATCACGTTCCCGAAGGTTTCATTCCGTTTGGACTCCGTTTGATATTCCTTTTCTTCGAAACCCTAAAATAGGCAAAAAAAAAAATAGCAATTCTGGGCTGGGCCTCCAGTTAATAGGTTAGTCCCAAAAATAATATAAAAGTGGATAATAAAGCCCAATAATGTCCAAAACAGCAGATAATATAGCATGGAGCAATCAAAAATTATAGAGACGTTGGAGACGTATCAGAAGGGTCCACGAAGAAGCAACCTTGTCTATCCCACCATGGCCATCGCCCACGAAGGCCTTGCCTCACTAAGGTAGATCTTCACGAAGCAGGCGATCTCCTTGCCCGTACAAACTCCTTGGTTCAACTCCACAATCTTGATGGAGGCTCCCAAGTGACACCTAACCAATCTAGGAGATACCACTCTCCAAGAGGTAACAAATGGTGTGTTGATGATGAACTCCTTGCTCTTGTGCTTCAAATGATAGTCTCCCCAACACTCAACTCTCTCTCATAGGATAGGATTTGGTGGAAAGATGATTTGAGTGGAAAGCAACTTGGGGAAGGCTAGAGATCAAGATTTATGTGGTTGGAATGAAGTATCTTGACCTCAACACAAGTGTAGGTGGTTCTCTCTTTGAAAATGTATGTTGGAAGTGTAGGCATGTTCTGATGGCTCTCTCCACGAATGAAGAGTGGGTGGAGGGGTATATATAACCTCCACACAAAATCTAATTGTTACACACAAATCACCAAACTCGGTGGGACCGAATCATACAACTCGTTCAGACCGATTTAGTTCATAATGTGACCGTTAGGGTTTTCGGTGGGACCGACATGTCAACTCGGTGGGACCGATATCATTAGGGTTAGGGCATAACGTAATCTTGATGAGACCGATTACACAAACTCGGTGAGACCGATTTTGGTAATAGACTAACCAGAGAGTTGGTCATGCAATATCGGTGGGACCGATTCGCTCTCTTGGTAGGACCGAAACGTTACGAAAGGGAAACAGAGAGTTTGCATTGCAATCTCGGTGGGACCGATCGCTCATCTCGGTTGGACCGAAATGTTATGAAGGGGAACAGAGAGATTACAATCCCATCTCGGTGAGACCGAGATCCCTATCGGTAGGACCGAAAAGACTAGGGTTTGTGGCAGTTGCTATGTCAATTGAACTCGGTGGCACCGGATAGATCAAAACGGTGGGGCCGAGTTTGACTTTTGGTTTGGGATATATTTGGATATGAGGAAGTGGTTGAGGGTTGGGGACCATATCACTAAGCACTTTGAGCAAGAACCTCATTAAGCAACACCTCACCCCCTCTTAATAGTATTGGCTTTTCCTATGGACTCAATGTGATCTTGGATCACTAAAAATGAAATGTAGAGTCTTGTGCTTTGAGCTTGAGCCAATCCTTTTGTCCTTCGCATTTTGAGGGGCCCACTTTCTAATCCATGCCATGCCAATCATTGAGCTTTTCCTGAAATATTTATCTTCAAGTAGCATTAGCTCAATGAGCTATATGTTGTTAGGAATTACCAAAACCACCCAGGGATAGTTGCACTTTCAATCTCCCCCTTTTTGGTAATTGATGACAACATATATATCAAAGCTTCGACAAATGATTATAAGATTGAAAAACATCGTCGCTTGAGAAGTATGTGATAAGCAAGAGCTCCCCCTAAATTTGTGCATTATTTAAAATTTGCTTTTGAATGCAAATGCACAATCAATTAGGATCATGGGTTACTCTTCCATGTCACATACATCTTGGTGGAGCGCTCAAAATAATAGAAATTAAAAGCATGCACTCATCACCAAGCAAGTGAATGATCATATATGGAATATAAAGGATAGCATCATTCAACCAAACATTAAGGTAGCATATGATCAACCACATGATCATATAAGTATCTCACAAGGACATAAAGTATCTCACACAAGCACACAATAAAGTAGTTCAACCAAAATAGCAAGAGAGGCAAAAAGCAAGACACTCTCTCTCGAAGCCTATGATCTATACATATTTCTCCCCCTTTGGTAACAAGTTACCAAAAAGTTTGAAAATGCATAGTGCTATACGTCTCTCAGGCTTGGTCTTTGGGAGGTGGTGTAGATAGAACTCCAAGGACAAAGGCTTCCGATGAAGTAGTTGGAGCTGATGGAGTGGGTGCTAGAGGTGGCACTGGAGTTGTAGCTGCTGATGCTGACACTGAAGCTCTAGCATCTGAGACTGGCACTGCAATAGACCTTGGACCTCGTGGCACACGCTTAAAAGCATCAGTGGTTGCTTTTCCTCTCCTCTCCTCTGCTTCCTCCTGAAGCTGCTCAACTACAGTCTGAATCTCAGTCACCTTTACATCAAGATCATAGAATTTTGTTTCCACAATCCTCTCCAGGCTCTCCTGATTCTGAGTCAGGGTGGCCAAGCCCTTCTCAATCCTCGGTGTAGCTTGAATTAGATAGCCTAACTGATCTTGCTTGCTCTTCGGGGAGACTCGAGATGCCTATTCAACACTTGGCATCTGGGCAGCTTTCTCAGCCTTTTCCTTGGCTCTCTTCTCCTGGGCTTGAGCTGATGATGGTTCTTCCTCATTCATCACTACTGTGTTGTCTTCAAATTTAGGATGTAGAGGTAGATGTTCCTTGTCCAGCAAGTAAGTCCATGTGCCAATCTTAGAGTTGATGAGCTCCTGAATGTGTGGGGGCATACCCACAACTCCTCTTTTGATCAGCAACAGTCCTTTTGATCGTTTCTACAATCAAGCTCATAACTTTGAATTTTTGGGGAACATCAAAAATTTGCAGCATGTTGATGGAGTGTCCTCTTATCATCTTGTGATCTCCTGACTTGGGTAGCAATGTGTGCCTTAAGATCAGTTGATTGTAGGCAAACCAGACAACAAGAAATGCACAGATCCAAGCTTATGAGTTTCTAAAGCCTTATCAGGGATCTCCTTGTACATGTTTGCCATTGAGTTGTGGTCTTTCTTCTTGGTGGCATACACATCCAAGTCATCTTCATGTTCCTCTGGGGCATTGTTTAGCTTGGCCCGCTCATCAACTGTGGACTGGTACCTAGTACCCTTAGACATCCAGACTATCCTCCCATCTGGATAGAAGTGGGCAGTGGAGTAGAACTGCATAATCAACTCATCATTCCATTTGGTGAGCTTTTGTCCAACGAATTCATCTACTCCACAAGCCTTAAAGTTGTCATACACTCCAGGGAAGTGATCTTCATTTTCCTGGATGAACTCCCAGTCCACCCATTTCATGTGACACACTATGGGCTTCTTGTCAAGCAGAATAATCTCATAGAAATCTTGTTTGTTCCTTTGTATGGAACCTGTAGTCAATTGCAGTCCTCCTCCTAACAACATAGGGATCAGACTATCTCCACAACCTCAGTCCTGCATCTTTCCTGATGTGCATGTCCTCAGCGACTGGGTGAGCATCATTGTGGTTAGGAATTTTGGGCTTCAACTTCCTCAAAACAAGAGAATCATCATCTTCTTCTTCTTCTTCTTCAGCTTCCGGCACTGGGGCCTTGTTCTTCTCCTCAGCATGTATACTCCTAGTGTTCCTCTTGGGTTTTAGGGGTTTTTGAGCAGTAGACTTGGGCTTAGATGGAGCAGCCCCTGACTTGATTGCATCTCCCATAAGCTTCTGAGCCTTAGGAGCTGGTGCAGCATCCTCTTCTATTGGGAAACGTAGTAATTTCAAAAATTTCCTACGCACACGCAAGATCATGGTGATGCATAGCAACGAGAGGGGAGAGTGTTGTCTACGTACCCTCATAGACCGGAAGCGGAAGCGTTAGCACAACGCGGTTGATGTAGTCGTACGTCTTCACAGCCCGACCGATCAAGCACCGAAAATACGGCACCTCCGAGTTCTAGCACACGTTCAGCTCGATGACGATCCCCGGACTCCGATTCAGCAAAGTGTCGGGGATGAGTTTCGTCAGCACGATGGCGTGGTGACGATCTTGATGTTTTACCGTCGCAGGGCTTCGCCTAAGCACCGCTACAATATTATCGAGGATTATGGTGGAGGGGGGCACCGCACACGGCTAAGAGATCAATGCTCAATTGTTGTGTCTATGAGGTGCCCCCTTGCCCCCGTATATAAAGGAGTGGAGGAGGGGGCCGGCCAAGGAGGGTGGCGCGCCCTAGGGGGGAGTCCAACTCCCACCGGGAGTAGGACTCCCCCTTTTCCTATTAGGAGTAGGAGAGGGAAGGAAGAGGAAGGAGGGAGGGAGGAAAGGGGGGGCCGGCCCCCTTCCCAATTCGGATTGGGCTTGGGGGGCGCGCCCCCTCCCTTGCTCCTTTCCCCTCCTTTCCACTAAGGCCCAATAAGGCCCATATACCTCCCGGGGGGTTCCGATAACCTCCCGGTGATCCGGTATTGTCCCAATCTCACCCGGAACCTTTCCGGTGTCCAAATATAGTCGTCCAACATATCGATCTTTATGTCTCGACCATTTCAAGACTCCTCGTCAAGTCCGTGATCACATCCGGGACTCCGAACAACCTTCGGTACATCAAAATATATAAACTCATAATGAAACTGTCATCGTAATGTTAAGCGTGCGGACCCTACGGGTTCGAGAACAATGTAGACATGACCGAGACACGTCTCCGGTCAATAACCAATAGTGGAACCTGGATGCTCATATTGGCTCCTACATATTCTATGAAGATCTTTATCGGTCAGACCTCATAACAACATACGTTTGTTCCCTTTGTCATCGGTATGTTACTTGCCCGAGATTCGATCGTTGGTATCTCAATACCTAGTTCAATCTCGTTACCGGAAAGTCTCTTTACTCGTTCTATAATACATCATCTTGCAACTAACTTATTAGTTGCATTGCTTGCAAGGCTTAAGGGATGTGCATTACCGAGAGGACCCAGAGATACCTCTCCGACAATCGGAGTGACAAATCCTAATCTCGAAATACGCCAACCCAACATGTACCTTTGGAGACACCTATAGATGTTGGAAATATGCCCTAGAGGCAATAATAAATTGGTTATTATTATATTTCCTTGTTCATGATAATCGTTTATTATCCACGCTAGAAATGTATTGATAGGAAACTCACATACATGTGTCGATACATAAACAACACCATGTCCCTAGCAAGCCTCTAGTTGACTAGCTCGTTGATCAATAGATGGTTACAGTTTCCTGACCATGGACATTGGATGTCGTTGATAATGGGATCACATCATTAGGAGAATGATGTAATGGACAAGACCCAATCCTAAGCCTAGCACAAAGATCGTGTAGTTCGTATGCTAAAGCTTTTCTAATGTCAAGTATCATTTCCTTAGACCATGAGATTGTGCAACTCCCGGATACCGTAGGAGTGCTTTGGGTGTGCCAAACGTCACAACGTAACTGGGTGGCTATAAAGGTTCACTACAGGTATCTCCGAAAGTGTCTGTTGGGTTGGCACGAATCAAGACTGGGATTTGTCACTCCGTGTAAATGGAGAGGTATCTCTGGGCCCACTCGGTAGGACATCATCATAATGTGCACAATGTGACCAAGGAGTTGATCACGGGATGATGTGTTATGGAACGAGTAAAGAGAGTTGCCGGTAACGAGATTGACCAAGGTATCGGGATACCGACGATCGAATCTCGGGCAAGTACAATACCGCTGGACAAAGGGAATTGAATACGAGATTGATTGAGTCCTCGACATTGTGGTTCATCCGATGAGATCATCTTGGAACATGTGGGAGCCAACATGGGTATCAGATCCCGCTGTTGGTTATTGGCCGGAGAGTTGTCTCGGTCATGTCTGCATGGTTCCTGAACCCGTAGGGTCTACACACTTAAGGTTCGATGACGCTAGGGTTATTAGGAAGACTTGTATGTGATTACCGAATGTTGTTCGGAGTCCCGGATGAGATCCCGGACGTCATGAGGAGTTCCGGAATGGTCCGGAGGTAAAGATTTATATATGGAAAGTTGTTGTTCGGGTTCCGGGAAAAGTTCGGTTTTTCCGGTATTGTACCGGGAAGCTTCCGGAAGGTTCCGGAGGATTATGGAGGGGTCCGGAGGTCCGAAAAAATGTTCCACCACGTCCAATATAGCAGAATGGGCTGTATGGGGGCACCCTAACCTTAATGGGCCAAGGGCACTAGCCCCCCCAAGGCCCATGCGCATGGGAAAGGGGAAACCCTAAGGGGGAGGGCCTCCACTTGACTTGGGAGGCACTCCTCCCCCCCCTTGGCCGCCGCCCCCAACCCTAGATGGGATCTATGGGGGCCGGCCCCCTCTCTCCCCACCTATAAATAGTGGAGGGGTGGGAGGGCGGCCACACCCTTGAACCTGGCGCAGCCCCTCCCCTCCAATACCTCTCCTCCTCTGCGTGAGCTTGGCGAAGCCCTGCCGGAGAAATGCCACTCCATCACCACCACGCCGTCGTGCTACTGTTGGACTCTCTTCCTCAACCTCTCCCTCCTCCTTGCTGGATCAAGGCGTGGGAGACGTCTCCATTCCGTACGTGTGTTGAACGCGGAGGTGCCGTCCGTTCGGCGCTAGGATCATCGGTGATTTGGATCACGACAAGTACGACTCCATCAACCCCGTTCACTTGAACGCTTCCGCTTAGCGATCTACAAGGGTATGTAGATGCACTCTCCTTCCCCTCGTTGCTAGATTACTCCATAGATTGATCTTGGTGATGCGTAGAAAATTTTAAATTTCTACTACAATCCCCAACAGTGGCATCATGAGCTAGGTCTATGCGTAGTTTCTATGCACGAGTAGAACACAAAGCAGTTGTGGGCATCGATATTGTCAATTTACTTGCCGTTACTAGTCTTATCTTGATTCGGTGGCATCGTGGGATGAAGCGGCCCGGACCGACCTTACACGTACTCTTACGTGAGACTGGTTCCACCGACTGACATGCACTAGTTGCATAAGGTGGCTAGCGGGTGTCTGTCTCTCCCACTTTAGTCGGATCGGATTCGATGAAAAGGGTCCTTATGAAGGGTAAATAGAAATTGGCATATCACGTTGTGGTTTTGGCATAGGTAAGAAACGTTCTTGCTAGAAACCTATAGCAGCCACGTAAAAACTTGCAACAACAAGTAGAGGACGTCTAACTTGTTTTTGCAGCATGTGCCGTGTGATGTGATATGGCCAAAAGGATGTGATGAATGATATATGTGATGTATGAGATTGATCATGTTCTTGTAATAGGAATCACGACTTGCATGTCGATGAGTATGACAACCGACAGGAGCCATAGGAGTTGTCTTAATTTATTTATGACATGCGTGTCAACATAAACGTCATGTAATTAATTTACTTTATTGCTAAAGCGTTAGCCATAGTAGTAGAGGTAATAGATGATAAGACAACTTCAAGAAGACACGATGATGGAGATCATGATGATGGAGATCATGGTGTCATGCCGGTGACAACGATGATCATGGAACCCCGAAGATGGAAATCAAAAGGAGCAAAATGATATTGGCCATATCATGTCACTATTTGATTGCATGTGATGTTTATCATGTTTTACATCTTATTTGCTTAGAACGACGGTAGCTTAAATAAGATGATCCCTCACTAAAATTTCAAGAAAAGTGTTCCCCCTAACTGTGCACCGTTGCGAAGGTTCGTTGTTTCGAAGCACCACGTGATGATCGGGTGTGATAGATTCTAACGTTCGAATACAACGTGTGTTGACGAGCCTAGCATGTACAGACATGGCCTCGGAACACATGCGAAACACTTAGGTTGACTTGATGAGCCTAGCATGTACAGACATGGCCTCGAAACACGAAAGACCGAAAGGTCGAACATGAGTCGTATAGAAGATACGATCAACATGAGATGTTCACCGTTGATGACTCGTCTGTCTCACGTGATGGTCGGACATGGCCTAGTCGATTCGGATCATGTTTCACTCAGATGACTAGAGAGATGTCTATCTGAGTGGGAGTTCATTAAATAATTTGATTAGATGAACTCTATTATCATGAACATAGTCTAAATTGTCTTTGCAAATATGTTGTAGATGAATAGCTCACGTTGTAGCTCCCTGTTTCAATACGATCCTAGAGAAAGACTAAGTTGAAAGATATTGTAAGCAATGATGTGGACTAGGTCCGTAGTCCGAGGAGTGTCCTCACTGCTACACAGAAGGCTTACATCCTTGATGCACCGCTCGATGTGCAAACCCCTACAACGTCATCTGTGGATGTTGTGAACACCTGACAGACACATCCTGATGACTACTTGATAGTTTAGTGCACCATACTTTACGGCTTAGAATCGGGATTCCAATGATGTTTTGAACGCCATAGAACATATGAGATGTTCCAAGAGCTGAAATTGGGATTTCAGGCTCATGCCCGTGTTGAGAGGTGTGAGACCTCTAACAAGTTCTTTTGCCAACAAGATGGAGCAGAATAGCTCAGCTAGTGAGCATGTGCTCAGAATGTCTGGGTGCTATAATCACTTAAATCAAGTGGGAGTTAAACTTCCAGATAAGATAGTGATTGATAGAGTTCTCTAGACACTATCACTAAGCTACTAGATCTTCATGATGAATTATGACATGCAAGGGATGGAGTTGATCCCGGAGCTGTTCGCGGTGCTTAAGACCGCAAAAGGTAGAAATCAAGAAGGAGCATCAAGTGTTGATGGTTTAACAAGACCACTGGTTTCAAGAAGGGCAAGGGCTAGAAGGGAAACTTCATGGATGGCAAACCAGTTGCCGCTCCAGTGAAGGAACCCAAGGTTGAACCCAAACCCGAGACTAAGTGCTTCTATTGTAAGGGGAACGGTCACTGGTAGCGGAATTACCCCAAATGCATGGTAGATAAGAAGGCTGGCAACTTCAAAGTATATACGTGTTATTAATGTGTACCTCGCTAGTACTCCTGGTAGCACCTGGGTATTGGATACCGGTTCAGTTGCTATTATTGGTGACTTGAAGCAAAAGCTACGGACTAAACGGAGACTGGCTAAGGGCGAGGTGACGATGTGTGTTGGAAGTGTTTCCAAAGTTGATGAGATCACCATCGCACACCATCTGCCTTCGGGATTAGTACTGAACCTAGATAAATGTTATCAGGTGTCTACGTTGAGCATGAATATGATTAGATCATGTTCATTGCAATACGGTTATTCATTTAAGTTAGGGAATAATGGTTATTCTGATTACATGAATAATACCTTTCATGGTCATGCATCCTATGTGAATGGTTCATTGAATCTCGGTCGTGGTAATACACATGTTCACGCCAAAAGATGTAGAGTTAATAATGATAGTACCACTTTCTCATGACACTGCCGCTTAGGTCATATTGGCGTAAGATGCATGAAGAAACTCCATGTCGATGGATGTTTGGAGTCACTTGATTTTGAATCACTTGACACATGCGAGCCATGCCTCATGGGCAGGACGACTAAGACCCTGTTTTCAGGTACACTGAAACGGGAAAGTGACTTGTTGGAAATCATACATGTTGATGCGTGTGATCCAATGAGAATTGAAGCGTGCGGTGGATATCGCTATGTTCTCATCTTCACTAACGATTTGAGTAGATATAGGTATATTTACTTAATGAAGCACAAGTCTGAAATGTTTGAAAAGTTCAAGCGATTTTAGAGTGAAGTTAAGAATCGTCATAACAAGAAGATCAAATTCCTACGATCTGATCAATGAGAATTTCTGAGTTATGAGTTTGGCAAACACTTAAGACATGTGGAATTGTTTCACAGTTGAAGCCACCTGGAACACCACAGGGTAATTGTCGGGGAGGCTGATCCACCAACACCTATGGGGACCGGGCCCCTTTCGGTTCGGAGGGGGGCGGAGGCCGCGCAAAGAGCGGATCGAGGCGGTACACGCGAGCAGTCTTTACCCAGCTTACCCTACTGCTGCTTGTTTGTGTGTATTGAATTCTTGCTCAGGAGCGATGGACGGTGCCAGACCGAGCGTGAGAGTATTCCTGATGTTTCGAATGAGCCGAACCCCTTCTACGTTGCACTTGGGCCTCCTTTTATACTTTCAAGGGGTCACCGACAGGTGGCAACGTAGACTAGAAGGGTAAACATGGAAAAGGATGCGGTAGGTGCAGCTACTGCTACTGTGGACACAGTGCACCCTACCTAACTCTGACGGCAGGGGACAAGGTCATTGAATGCCCGTCTGAGTTGCCTAAACAGTGCAAAAAGTGACCGTTAGGAGCGCCACCGTTTGCCACGATGGCCTTCTCTTCATCTCCGCTTGCCACCGCGTACCCCTGGCTGCACAGCCTCCTGCCATGTGTGCTTGGGAGAGTCCCAGAGCGACACGTTAGCAGGTGTGCTGGAGCGCGGGCACGAAGTGGGTGTTTCCCGCGGCAAGCTCCTTGTCGCGGTCGTCGTCTTGTCGTGTTCGGGAGCTTGTCGCTCACCGGGCCTTGCCGGGACGCATGGTGCGTCGCGGCAAGCTTTCTTGGTATGCCTTGAGTGGCCTTCCCGGCAAGGTCCTCTTGCCGGGGTCTTGTCTTCTTCCCGGCCAGCTCCTCTTGCCGGGGCCTGGGTTGGCCTTCCCGGCAAGCTCCTCTTGTCGGGGCCTTGGTTGGCCTTCCCGACAAGCTCCTCTTGCCGGGGCCTTGGTTTGAGTACTTTGTTCTTGAATGGTCTTCAAGGGAACCACGGAGGGTCTTGGCGGTCACCCGGCAAGCCTTGCCGCGGGATGCTGCGACCGCCCGTGCACAAGTTCGGGGTACTAGGGTACCCCTACTCTAGTACACCGACAGGAGCCCCCGGGCCTGGGCCACACACGGTGTCGAGCGCTGTTGGGCCAGGCCCAAAACAGTGCACGGGCACGCGCGGCCTAGTTCACGCCGCATATCCCCCCGCTCCCACCGCGCACGCCCAGAACGGTACGCGTCAAACGCGGCGTCATGGGTGACGCGGGCGGCGTGCGCGGGGCTAAGCCCCTCGAGCATGCGTCATGCCATGATGATGGGGACGGTTCACGCCCTCCTCCCTAAACGGAGGTAGGCGTGGGGGCGTGGTGCATTTACTGGACGGGGCCGGTGCGCGGTTTTGGAGACGTCCACTCCCCGCGATCACGAGGCGGGGCGAGGCCGCCTCATCCGTCGCCTTGGTTCTGCATCCCCGCCACGCGGCTCCCATGCGCTTGGGGTCACGGACGGTGGAAGTGGGAAACTGGGCTGTCGCGAGCAGAGGCAGCGGGTTGGCCCCGACTCCCTGCTCTTCCCGTGCCTTGATTCGCTGAGCGGGGCGGCCGAGCCCCCACCTCGCTCCTTTATAAAGAGCGGGAGGGGAGCACAGAAACCCGCACTCTCTCATCTCCTTCTTTCTTCAGCTTCCGCTCCCTTTTCTCTCATTCGCCATGGAGAAAGGGAACCCAGGCCCTTCATCGGTGGCGGCGAGGGTCGCCGCCAGACAGCGCACCTCTCCCTCTCCCGCGCCCGTGGTGGCAGAGCCAGCCACAAGGGGAAGAGGGAGGGGGCGAGGTCGCGGACGAGGTCGAGGACGAGGTCGAGGCGCTCGGGGAAGAGGCGGGCGGGGCGGCGCGCCAGCTTCGCCTCCGCCGGCGGCTCCTCCCCCCACGGCGGTCCATATAGGGGACGACCCTTGCGAGTTCTTCGTCAAGCTGCGCCGGGCGCCTCATCGTCGCCTCCGGCTTCCAGCTCCGTTTGCGAGCGCGATGGAGTTGGACCCGCCCGAGACACTGAGACTGCACATGAGGGGCTGTGGGATTAGCGGCACGCGAGTCCGCGTTGTATTCCCAGCCCCTAATGTGATGTATCTTGATCGAGGGTGGAAGACATTCGCCCGTATCCACAGCCTGATGGAGGGGTTTACCCTCCATTTTAAGTTGATGGAGGGCGATCTCCTCTCCGTCAAGGTCTTCGGGTGCTTCGGCACTTGGGCGAAGTGCTGCGTGGACAGCTCCTCCGATAGCGAAGGCTCCTCCTTGAGCGAGGACGAGGAGGAGAGCGATAGCGACGATGAGGGTAGCGAGTGGCAGGATGGCGGGTCCGACTAGGCGTCGGGCGCCGCTTCGCGCGGCACCGGCGACCCCATCATCCGTGTCGCCGGCTCCTTGAACTCCCCGGGGTCGTCTCCTTTGGCGTCTGGCGTAGGGCGGCTGCGGAAGGGGAAGAGGGCTGGCGACAAGGCCGTCAGGTCGGAGTACGAGGGCGTGGTGCCCTCGACAGCGTGCTGACGCCCTGCCGCCCCGTCTTCGAGCCCCGCTTCCAGCGCCGCCATCGCCGTCCAGCCTTCGGACGGCCCCCGGGATGTCCTCTTGGTGTCTTCTGGCACCCGTAGCTCGCCTAGGCGCTCCTTTTGCCCTTTTCGCCTCCTTGACCTGGCTCCTGAAGAGAGGGACAGGAAAGGGATTACGGGCATCTTATCTTTTTAATTTGTAAGCCTTCGGGCCTTAGCTGCATCTAAAACTCGTAATCCTCTCTTTCATGTTTTTCATCCTCTATGGACTGTACCTGAGTGGGATGTTTTTTAATGAAAAGGGGATGCTTGCCGGGTTATTTGTCTCGCGGGTTGAACCCACGCCAAGGAGCAAATCCTTGGTATCCTTCGGACAGACATTTCGTCTCCCGGCAACAGGCCTTGCCGCCTTCCCACGTCGCTCGACCTTTCTCACGCCTTTGACAGAGGCGGGAACGAGGTGGGTGCGGTCTCCTCGTTTCGCCCCTTTGCTACCGCGACTACGACCAAACTTGGCTCCGGGAACGAGCCCCAGGGCCTAAAGTTGAGGGAGCACGGCAGTTTTCGGGAAGAAACGTGGTTTCGCATTCCCCAGTCCATAAGAGGATGCATGATGAGGGATGAAAGACTTATCTGATATTGCAGCCCCCGGCAACTCTGGTTTGCCGTGGACGAATCTTGGCACTCTCAGCCCCCAGCAATACTGGCTTGCCGGGGCCCAGGTGCCGGCGGACGCTGATCTTGACGCACTTAAGGCTCTCGCCGCGCCCATTGTGGACAGGGTGAACGAGGTCAAAAGGGTTGACGGCGGTCGCGCAGATTAGGCCGTCTGTTTTCTTCTTTTCTTGTCGCTGCCAGTCATGTCATGGGAACACTTTATTAGAGGCGCGACAAGTTATTTTTGTAATATAACTCTATCTTAGGCAAAAATTGTTGTGTTACTTCCTTTACTCGACTCTTGGCTTTGTATGGTTCTGCCCTACGCTTTCTAGGGAAACTTGCCGGTGCAGGCACCCTTGCCGCGAGCGCCGAGTGCGGAACTTCAGCAGCCTGCTGGCGGGGTCGCTACAGACAAGCAACCTTGTCGCAACTAGTTGCAGCTCACTTAAGTTGTTGAGCGGACTCGAAACAAAGTAAGGGCGCAGCTAGCTACGAGTTGGTTCCTCCGCGCACAGGTTTTCCATACAAAGCACGGTCGTTCAAGGAAAATAACTCAAAAACTTAAAAAAAACTGATTGCTCAAACTTTAGCAACTTAGCTTTTCTGTCGTCTGCTTCCCGGCAAGGAGAAACTTTCTTGAACG